>NC_056746.1:1019290710-1019590710 GCF_019279795.1 Protopterus annectens | reverse complement strand
ATCTGGTTGGTTGAGAGGTGTGGCTACAGCTGATTGGCTGATGAAGCTGTGTAAACAGTCCAGCACCTCAGTGATATACTGGCTGGGGATCTCCTGCTTGTGTGGTATTCTTCTTTACTGAAAAGCCATATCCTGGTGTGAGTACAGAGTGCATTCTACTGAGCAGAGATGTCCATTATATGTGTGGTATATTCTACACAGCACTGTGATTTTCAGCTATATCAGTGGCAGAGCAGTACAGAGTAATGTGTTAAACCACTGACAGACGTGTTTATAGGTTGATAGGTTGATATAAGGTTACTAGCCTATTGGCCCTGAAGCCCTTATAACCTTCGCACATGAGAGTGTAGCCCATGTTAAGACATGTCAGATCCCAGAGTCCCTGTCCAGCAGGGACACAGGTGTAATCACAGGACTGTATTTTCTGATTCCCATGCACTTATACAGGGAGCACTTCACAAGGGGTATAGAAGCCCTCGGGTTGATGTGGACAGGGAGTGTAGTCCGCAGATGGGAGAGTCTGTGGAACACATATCTCTCATACCAACAAGCCCTATTGATATCACAGACCAGGTTGATGGTACGCTTACAGGTTGTTTGAGTGGGCCTTGCCTTTCTGATGTGCAACACTCCCATCATGGCAGGGTCTGGATTGCTATGTCTGCCAGACAGAGGTTACCTCTGATAGATCTGTATTGGGGTCCTGGAATTTCCCAGTGAGGAACCTTTGTGGTCTCTCCAGTTGCTGCATGTGCTTGTGCTTTGTGAGGTACAAGCCAAAGGGGGCATTGTACAAAACAATTGGCTTTATAAGCTTAGACTACATGGATCTTATGATCTCTTTGTCCCTGGATGAGATACCCTTACTTTTGAGTTGGCTCATCTATGAAGCTTTCTGTACAACAGAAGCATCATGGTGCACAGACTTTGGGTTGCTATCAACCTGGGTGGCCAAATGCCTCAGTACTGATTGTGTATGAAGGACATTGTTGTTAATGTGATAATATGTGGAGACGTCAGTCTCCCTGACAGGGATGATGATGCATATGCAGGCATTCAGCTTGAGGCCATGTTTCCGGCAGCAGTCATTTCTTTTGGTGAGAACCTGTTGCAGGACATCCACATCACTTTGTGTATTGATGACTGTTCCCAGTTTGCAGTCATCTGCCAACTTGGTCAGTCATAGGCCAGTATTTTTCGCCTGCACATCAGGGAAGTGTATCCCACATGCCAGAGGCCCCCAGACCGATCCCTGTGGTATGCCACTCATTATGAGTATACTGCTTGAGTTGGCTACCCCTGTTATGATCATGTGAGTTCTATCAATAAACCAGTTTGCTACCCATCTGGTAACATATGGATTGCTGCTAGTTGACAGAGTTCGTGTAGTATGGCCAAGTGTGGGATAGTGTGTAAGGCTTTGGCTAAGTCAAGGTGGCCAGAGTGCACCATCTTTCCCTCATCAATGCCTTTGTTGGCTGTCTCAGGGAAGTCATCCAGAGTTCACTGACATACCTCCCCTTGAGAAAGGCAGACTGTGTGGGGTCAGGTATTTGGAGTTTGCCAATGTACCTGTTAATGAAGTCCATGATGATTAATTGCATGGCCTTGCAGATCAGGCTAGTTAGGCTGATGGGTCTTTAACTTACCAGATCGGTGAACACTCCACCTTGGTGTACAGGGATGACAGTGGCTGTCCGCCACTTGGCTGTGACAAAGGCAGTGCTTAGGCTTTGGTTGTGTAGGGTGCATAATGATACTGCCTGTTCATGCCTGGGTTCATGTAGGTTGCAGCCTGGGATGTATTCAGGTTCCATGGAAGCTGTCTTCTTGGCTTTGAGAGGGCAGTGATGCCCTGTTTCCTAGTGATAAGGGTTGGGTGGTCAGGTACTGGGGATGTCCTGCTTTCCTGATGGGGGGCAGAGGGGAGACATTTTTGCTGAATCTGTCAGCCAGTAAATTGGCTATATCTACAGCATTTGTGTATGTGGTGTCCTTGACCACCAGTTCTGCACAGATCTGGGAGCTTCCTTTGGAAATGCAGACATATGTGTGGAAGGCCTTAAGATTGTCTGTCTTAGATGTGGGCAATTTGGACTTGGAGATGGCTTTAGAGGATTTCAGTGGTGCTCTTATTTGTTTGTTAAGGCTAAGGGGTGATTACTTCCAATTGCATCATTACGTACCCTACACAACCAAAGCCTGAGTACTGCCTTTGTCACAGCCAAGCGGCGGACAGCCACTGTCATCTGGTCCTGGACAGCAATGTCACCCTTTTGTTACATAGTTCCTTTATTGCAGATGTTTGCAGATTGGTTTACTCTCCCTTGTGGGCGATGATGTTGTCCTGTTAGGTATTTCTGATTCCATGCAGCTGTATATCATCATCATCATCATCATCCCCCTTTTTCCCATTTACATGGGGTCGGGGTATCGTATTAACTGTCGCCAACTCTCTCGATTCAGTGCCACTCTCCTGCCTTCTTCAACACTCATGCCTGACTGTCGCAGATCTTCTTTCACACAATCCATCCACCTCTTTGCTGGAAGCCCTCGCTTCCTCTTACCTTCTTCCTGTCTGTCCCAAATCTCCCTCACCAGATTGCCTTCTGCTTTTCTACACATGTGCCCATACCATCGTAATCTGTTCTCTTTGATCTTTTCTGCAATTGGAGCTACTTTGGCTTCTGCTCTTATGTCCTCATTTTTTCGCCTGTCCCACAGTGTGCATCCTACCACCTTTCTCAGGCACTTTATTTCCATCACCTCTAGCTTTTTCAACTGTTCTGTCTTTACTGCCCAGGTTTCTGTACCATACAGTAGTACTGGTCGCACCACTGTCTTTAACATCTTACTTTTCAGCTTCTTTGGCATTCTTCTGTCATAGACTCACCTGATACTCTATGCCAGTTGGCTGCAGCCCCTCTGATTCTAGCTTTGACCTCTTCATTCAGACTACCCTTCTCCTCAACCACCCCTCCCATATACTTGAAGCTGTTTACCTGTTCCACTATCTTCCCATCTATCTCTATTCTCAGCTTCTTCTGATTTCCCCAATCTGCTGCCATTACCACTGTCTTATCTGTGCTTAGTTTCATCCCATGTGCCTTCAGATTTGCATTCCATTCTCCTATCCTTTGCTGAAGTTCTAGATCAGAGTCTGCCTGTACTGCCACATCATCCGCATACAGCAGCTTTGTTGCTCTGACCCCTCTAACCTGTTTGCTGATGTAGTCCATTACCAGTATGAACAGCAGTGGACTCAGAGCTGAGCCCTGGTGTACACCCACTCCCACTGGGAACCCCTCAGTGAGGCCAAACACTGTTCGTACTTGAGTCACTGGGTCCTTGTACATAGCCTGTACTAATTCTACCAATGTTTCTGGGACTTCAAACCACCAGTATATATATATATATATATATATATATATATATATATATATATATATATATATATATATATATATATATATATATATATATATATATATATATATATATATATGTATATATATATATATATATATATATATATATATATATATATGTATATGGTGGTATAGTACATTTGTGTACATTTAGACATTGATGCCTGTTCCTCCAGTAGGGTAGGGGGCTGTCCAGCTGTTTATACCATCCCACTGGTGGTTGTGATCAGCTTGGGAGACATTTTCATTTTACCATGGCTAGAGGGGGGTCAGGAGAGAGGGTGATATCGGACGTGACCACTTTTTTGCCAGATCTTGCCAGGGAGGATGATACCATAGGGGTGCTGCAGTGGTTAACCATCCTGGTTACTATCAAGTCCAACATATGTATCACATCTTGTGGGGTATCATGTAGCTGTCCTAAGGATTTATCATTCATAAGATGGGGGAATCTCTGTGCATTTCTCTTCTGGCATGGTTAGTTTTCCAGTCAGTGGTTGGGCAATATAGGTTCTGTTTGTATTGAGCCATAATTCCAGGTGATGGAAGAATGCTGCTTAAGGTTAGGGACATACCAGCATAGGACACATATTCATCAAGCTGAATCATATCTATCTTCCTATGGTCCAGTGAGGTACATCTGATGTCATTCACACCGCCATGGACTAGGCAAGAGTGATAACAGTACCTGTTGTGGAATGACCTGAATGCATGTGTGATATGGTGGATTCTGGCACCTGACAGACACGTAAGCATGACTTTCTCCTTATCCAGCCTGGTGAGAGGCACATCTGTGTGTCTCACGATGAAGTCTCCTATGAGCAATATGTTGGGTTTATGGTAAGGCCTTAGTGGTTGCGAGACACTGGTGTGCGGACTATGCATGTTCAGTGGTGTGTAGGTTTGTGAAGTTCTTATGTGTTTTTCCCTCTGAGGTGTCCTTGGTTTGCATTTGTGTTTTGCTGATGACCTCCACTTACATGGGTGTGTGTTGTGTATTTGCAGGTGATGTTTACTGAATCCATGCACTGCATGACACCTATGTTACTGCACAATCTGTTCTAGTGTGCACATTTTCCATTTGTCTGCCCTGTGGTTCCCCTTCCCCTTATATGTGTCTCTTTGTCCTTCCATAATCCAGTCACAGGCTTTGCCCACAGTGGCTGCTGTTTTGTATTTGTATTTCTGGTGTGAGTGGGGTAGATGCTATAACATCACACACAGGGTTACGGGCTTCACACCTCTGAGTGTACCTGTTTAGCAGGTTGTCCATCATTGCACTACTACATCTGCTGTGGTCCTCAGACGGTTTGTGTTGCTATGTTATTATGAGGCTACATGTCACAGGCTGACATCTGTACAGGCCCATATATGACAGTCAGATACAGGCCCACACATGGGGACAGGATGTTAATAATGCTCTGCCAAACATAGACAGTTGGGAGACTGGTTTGGTATTTGCTTGCTTTTTCTTATGGGTATGACGTCTGCTTCTCCACTGTGTGCCATTGATCTACTGACATGAACCTTTCTTGTTTTTCAAATAGTTTGGCAGCCAAATGCAATGTTAAGACAAGCAGAACAGATATACGTGGCATACCTGTGGTCCTTCTGTGACAGCCTGTCATTCCAGGGGTATGGATGGGGGCCAGTGACTTGTCAGTGCTGACACAGTAAGGTGGCAGCCACTTATAACCTGGCAGTACACTAATTTTCAGGTACCTGCTGTCCTAGTAGGCACCGTTACCATACCTTTCAACCTCTTAGAGCTAGAAATCTGGGGAAAGCCATAAATAATTCGGGGACAAAGGGCCCAAAAATAGGGGCATGTTTTAAATATTGCCCTTACAAGCTTAGATAGCTGCTACAATAACAGGTTTTGCATTAGCATGCATTTTTCTAAAGGGAATGAAGTCTGAAACTAAAATCTGTTCATTATTTTCTGATTTTAGTCTTTACTGATTTGCAAATGATTTGCCAGAAAACCACTATTTTATGGGAAACAGCAAAATCATGATGCAAAACTCTGGACACTCTGCATAACTCTGTACAGCTAAGAGGTATGCTAGGCACTTTGTAGGTTACTGTGAGCTGTGTACTGTCCATATGAGTGGTCCCCTGTCCTTAACTTGTCCATCTTTCCTGCAGTAACGGATATTGACTTCTGGACAGTGTGTGCAGGTCCTACTGTAGGTGTAGCTGCCATGCAAAATAGCTAGCAGAGAAAGTCTTTGGACATGAACCCTGTCAACCACAGTACTGTACCTAGGCCACTAAGCAACAACAGCCAAGAGTAAGTGCTGCCGTCTTCTTGACTGTATTAACCATGCATATACATAGCTCATTAACCCCAGCATATTGTGGACATGCAACAAGTTATCAAGTTGATTGGGACAATCCTGGGGACATGTGCTCTGCTGTTATTATCCTGCAAACATACATGTTACTGTATTACTATGGGGACATGGGTGTGTGTGGGGGGGCATACGTGTCAACTGTAGACATTTGCACAGACTGTGCAAATGCTGGCTTTACTTTTTCGTTCCATTTAGCATAATATTGTGCCTGCCTTGGAGAATACTGGCATATCACTAAAGATTACAGATTAGAATGTAATGGCAGACATTTGAGTTTCAGACTTCCTACCCTTCAGAGACTTCCTGCAATTGCAAGACCTGCTGTGATATTACTGTGTAAGTCTGTTAGAGGACTGTTTCATCATTGTCCCTATTTGTGGGCCTTTGCCAGACATTTCTTAATGGTTTTCTATGGCTGACTTGCTGGGAGAGGCTGAGGAGTGAGTATGGGACTCCAACATTGACATCCCTGCATGTGACCTATGACCCTCCCTTATTTTATTTGTTCCCCCACATACACTGCAGTGAGTTTTGTCACCTAGGAACCTACTGTATACTCTGTGGAAGCCAGTATTGGGCAGATATTTCCTGCTGTCCCACATAGCTGTTAGTTGTCTGTTACTATCCCGGTAGGCCACCCCCATTCCCTTGCATACATACAGCGATACCTGAGATATTCTACCAAAATGTACTACTCCATTCATCTATTGTTAAGAAGAGTGACTTACCATGTGCCAGTGGCAGTTGTAAGGACAGTGATTGAGGGCTGACTCTGTCAGATGCACGCAGTACACAGCCTATACATGGGTAAGGTACAGGTAGTGTGATGTGTGTGGCATCCATTTTACTCTGTGTGTGAGTCAGAGAGAGGTGTCAGTCCCTGGGTCCCTAGGTTGTCAGTGTATGTGCTATACATTGCCTCTTTGCCAAAGCCAGGGCATACTGGGCATGCTTACGTCTGCATGAAGGGGCAGGCTCAAGGGGTTCCTCCTCAAAGTCTCTCTGTGCCTGTGGAGACCTTGGTAATGGTGGGGGGCTGTGTGCCCCTTCCCTGTGCTGTTTCTGCCACAGCTATTTCCGCAGGATCATATTGTGTAGCATGGCACATACAATGAACATGTGCGCACATGTGGCTGGAGAGTACTGCAAGGTTTCACCAGATATGTCCAGGTAGTAGAACCATGAAATCCCAAACACACACTCTATAATGTCCTAGTTTGTGCATGTGCCTCATTATGGCTATCTTCAGTGGGTGTGTGTGCATTGCTGATGGCTGTCATCATCCATGGTTCCAGTGCATAGCCAGCATCCTCCACAAGATGGCCATATGGGATGTCCCCCCCTGGCAAATGCCTGGTACATGAAAACAAATTAAAATGTCACAACAGACTAGTCAAACCAAAAAGGAAGACCACTGGTAATGGCCCGGTATCTGGAACTACAAGCTTGTACCAACCACAAAAATGCGACGACAGTTTACCTAGGTTTCGTCTTTAATGAACAGACTTCTTCAGAACAAACAATCATGAACACACCTATAACATATATACTCTCACACTAATTACATTCAATTAATTAACATACCCATCATTCAATAATACTTAATTGGTTAATAAACTTGACTTCAATATCAAAGACAGTAATAAAATACTTGCAATGTAAACATGCTAATACAAATGGAAATAATTATAAAAATGTTATATTTAACAGATTAAATCTATTATCCTAATAAATACATAAACATTTAATTTTTTTTTTATGCAAAACTAAAAAAAATGGTAAAATAAAATAATACACAAATACGCAAAACACTGCGGTGGCAATGGGGGCTGCTTGTGCCTCCATATATGCCAATTATATAATGTCCTTCTGGGAACAGGAGTATGTTTTTGCTAGTGAATACATGCAATATATTCAGCATTACACCCGTTTTTTGGATGATATATTTGTGGTTTGGGATGGCTGTGTTGAAACTATGAAAACATTTATAGATTATATAAATAATACAGTGCAATTTCTAAAGTTTACCTTTGAGTTTAGTAAAAATGAACTGTCATACTTGGATGTTAAATTGAAAGTGGACATGGTTAGGAAATGTTTGACCTCTGAAATTTATAGAAAACCCACCTTTTCAAATTCATACTTAAACTATCATAGCTGGCACCCTAGCCATCAGAAAAAGGCCATAATAAAAGGTCAGATGGTTAGGGCGGCCAGAATGGTAAGTCATAACCATGATTTTCTTAGTGAGGTGGAGTTCATAAAGAGTATGTTTGTTAAACGTGGTTATCCCATTGATCTTTGTGATTCCATTGGGGATGAGGTAATACGTAAAAAAAACAAAGGAATATATATGGCGTTATTGGCAACGAACAATAATGGGAGTTTTCTAATGAATAAAAATTCCACAATGGAATTGGGAAATGGTACGATCAATAGGGTTAACGAAATGGGTGAATCAGAATTATTTTTTACAACTACGTATACCTATGAGGCCAACCATATAGTTAACATTATACAAAATAATTGGAGGCTGTTAAAATTGGATAACAACGTATGGGGCAAGTTAAATAAGGCTCCAAAAATGTGTTTAGGAAAGGAAGGTCATTCAAACAATTGTTGGAAATGGGTGGTTGTTGCTCTGTTGAGACTGGTAATACCAATAGAATCAAGGGCAATTTCAAGTGTGGTAGATGTAATGTATGTAAGCACATTTTGGTTACTGGTCCAAAAATTGTTGTAGCGGACGTGTCAATTGTTATACATGGGCATTTTGATTATTTTACAAAAAAATGTTGTTTATTTAGCTAAATGTGTTCATTGTTCAGCCTTTTATGTAGGAAAAACTTGCAGAACATTTAAAGAGAGAATTAGTGAGCACAGTTTGGATATAAAGCATATGAGAAATACTAATGCTTTAGTTAGGCATATAGAGCAGCATTCTGGACATAGATTCAAATTTTGTATTATACAACACATTAAAAAGGATAGTCAAGGTGCTGTTTTGGATGTGCACCTGGATATATGTGAAATGAAGTTGCAGTTGAGACTGGATGCTACAGTGTTCCCAGGTATCAATGACAACATTAGTTTGCTTCCCATTTTAAAATTGAAACACATTATGGGATGATTAGTTGACAGAATGCATTTGGTTTATTGCATAATTTATTAATGTTTTCTTAATTTATATTGTAGTATTGGCACATTATGTCGTAAATGTAATAGGTGTATTCTTTTATTTTACCATTTTTTTAGTTTTGCATAAAAAACAATTTAAATGTTTATGTATTTATTAGGATAATAGATTTAATCTGTTCATATATCATTTTTATAGTTATTTCCATTTGTATTAGCATGTTTACATTGCAAGTATTTTATTACTGTATTTGATATTGAAGTCAAGTTTATTAACCAATTAAGTATTATTGAATGATGGGTATGTTAATTAATTGAATGTAATTAGTGTGAGAGTATATATGTTATAGGTGTGTTCATGATTGTTTGTTCTGAAGAAGTCTGTTTATTAAAGACGAAACCTAGGTAAACTGTCGTCGCATTTTTGTGGTTGGTGCAAGCTTGTAGTTCCAGATACCTGGTCGTTACCAGTGAAATGCCTGGTACAGCTGTGAGGCATGGCAGATGTGAGAGTCATGATAGCTGCCTGGGCTGCAATTGATAGAGTGATAGCCCTTGTGGTTGACATACACTCTACCGTCTTCAACAGTTGGTGCTTTGATGTGAACATGAGTGCAGTCTATGGCACCCAATACCTCTGGGTAGTGTGCTACATGGTGGAAGAGATGTATATTATTGGTCCTCTCCTCAGGGGTGTTGGGAAATAAATGTGCTCACTGGAATGTGGTCACATGGCATCCAGAAACTGGTAGAGTATCCTGGATGCAGATGCCTGTGAGACCCCCATGATGTCCCCAGTAGGTCTTGGAAAGTACCTGTAGCTAGTATTCTTAAGGCTACACATACCTTGGTTTCAACTGGGATGGGTTCTACTCTGTTGGCTCTGGGTCTGAGGTGAGGCCTGCAAAGCTCTGTGAGTTGCTGAAGTATGTCCCTGTCCACCCTGTAGCATTCTAGTTTCTCCAGATCATGTAGCCCCTGGAAGGCTACCCTGGGTCTAAGCACTTTTCTACTCCTCAGTCTGGGCTGGTTGTCAGCATTATCTTCATCACCACCCTCAGTCTGTAGCACATACAGATGTAGCAAAGCAGCAGCAGCCCCTATCATTTTGTCAATTAAAATTCCCAAGTGTGTGCAGAGTTTGTGGGGAAAAAAAGAGACTGAAAGGTGTTTGCAAACTTTATAGTGGTGTGTTGTAGATGCTGCCTGTGTGATTGGCTGACTGTGATACATTCCACCTGCCAGCTATATTACTGTGGGGTTTGAATGGGTCACTGTGAGTGCCAGAGTCCGTATTAGTGATTTCTAGTTCATTTCCTTTATTCTGCTATTTCCTTTTTTTCACTATTTCCAATGTCTTTAAGTTCCGCGACTAACTGTGCAAACTGTTTTAGCTAGTGTAAACATTGCTGAGCAGAAAAGCCCTCACCTGGGCACGAACATGCTTATCATTTCTTGAACCAACTAAGCACAGATAAGCAGCCTCAGACACACCCCCTTGCTTAGCTGTGCTTAGCTGAGTGCAAATAGAAGCCACTGAGCTCCAATGTGCTCCAATGCACTTACACCAAGCATGACACACCCCCTTTTCATGTCTGCTGCTTCTTCTGCTTACACCACCGGATTATAGCTCCTACACAGTTAGGTAACCATGGACATAGTCTCCCATTTTGCTTTGAATTTATAAGCATTACTAAGAATGTGTTTGAAAATGTTTTTAACTGTTTTTTTTTTTTAGGAAAGAGTTGTAAAAGTTTATTTTAACATTGTTAAGCATCAGTTAACAAAGGAACTTGATTTGTGGTACTTCCTGTATATAAGGGTTGTGTTTTAGTAGTTAACTGTTCTGATAAAGTCCCATAAATAATTAAAAGGGACAAAAGCATGTAATGCTTATTGTTTTAATAAAGATTCTTTTTTATTTTCTGGCTTTTTAGCTTATTGTGTATTATAGACCCAAGGTAATAGACCCAGGGTGTCATTATTATTTTGAAGTTGTTTATTGTTATTAGCATTTTATTTATTAGGTTTAAACAGTTTGTTCACTTGATTGAATGATAAGATTTCTCTTAATTGAATGAAAGATTTTAATATAGGATATTTAAACTGTTTTTTTTAACACCAAAGATTTAGGATGGTTGTTTGTTTATTGGTTTAGCATTTTATTTGCTAGGTACAACAGACAATATTAAGGTTTAAGCAGTTTGTTTGTTTAATTGAATGATAGATTTTAATTATTTATGTAATAGGATTGTTTTAATTATTTAATAGGGGTATATATAAGGGTTTGAGTTGATTGTGTATGTTATCTGAAGATGTCTTTTATTTATGGGTGAAAATGTGGTGATACTGTTAAGCGATAATGTAGAACTTTGAGTAAAAATTATTACTTTATTGGAGCTTTTACTTTTTGTGTTTGTGACTTCCCAGGTGGAGTTGTTTTTTTAGTGTTAGAAAATGAGTCAATGCTGGGGTCCAATCCTACATGGAAATCAAGAAGAAGGGCTAGAAAAGACATTACAACTATGAGGGAGAATCCAGCCTCTTTTAGAGATGGCACAGTTGGCTGTGAATGTAATGACAGAAGTGGGGAGTCTGAATTGAATGTTTGTAATAGGGAGCAGTCAGAGGAGGAATATCTTGATGAATTTATCAGTTATGTTCTGGAGGAGGGTAGGAAGAGAGTATTTGACATTGCTTTGAAAAGGAATTTTTGTGCCTTGACTGCACTATCTAATAGTCTCCCTGGAAAGATCTCCACTGGCTTGCTTCTTCCCTCCCTTCATGAAGCCAGCAGCTGGAAGCTTTCCCCCTTAGTTCTGCAATGGATTACTGTTTTTGCCAACCCTGATCTTAACACCACCCACATTTTATCACCCATGGGTGTTATAAACTCTTCTGGTAATACAGTTCCAGGTTCTTACATTACTGCCCATGTCCTTGTCAGTATCAAAGATAGAATTCGAAGGGGGGACTTTGTTGACATATTCAGCTTGGTTGATGCTGAGGGTATCTGTCATATAATCAATGCCAATAACCATGGGACAAAGGACTTAATGACAACCTTAGCAACAATCAGGAAAAAGCTTCTACTAAATGGGATAGTCAGGCATTTCCATTGCTTGCCTACTTTTTGTCAATCAGGAAAGCTCATCATGTTAAAAGGGGTACAACATCATCATATTATGCTCAGAGATTTAGGAAGTTGAAAGGTGTGAACAGATCTATCAAATGGGAGCAAAGGCAACATAATATTTAGCTAAGTGCCATGCTGGATAAATCTAATACAGTAGAGAATGAAGGCTCCACCAGATGTCCCAGAGGTCTCAGTGAGGGTAAGTTCTGTTGGGCTTTTAACAGTTGTAAGTGCTTACTGCCTTGCTGTACATTTTCTCATTTTTTCACTTCCTGTGGTAAAGGACAACCATCCATCAGATACTGGTTTAAGTCAGGCCACCTGACTTATACCAGTTCATCCTCATCTCAGGAAAATAGCATGGCTTTCTCACAGAGTAACCTGATCAGGGAAACTGTCTTTTTCATAGCTCAAGAGCCAGTGAATCAAGGGGTCTGGCCAGGGGGCAGTCGTTCTCACACCCCACTCAAACCAGATAAATTGATTCAGTTGCTGGCATTTTACTCTACTTTTAAAGCTGCTGAGTTCCTTATTGAAGGTTTTGGTAATGGTTTTAGGATTAGTTTTTTGGTTGCTCTAGATTAAAGTTAAAATTCTGTCATTGATCAATGGACATAAGCATATTGCATTCTGTCTAATTGAGAAAGAAATATTAGCTGATAGGATCTTGGGCCCCATTTTGCAACCTCCTGGCCTTTGCTTAAAATATCAACTGTTGGCTTAGTCCCCAAAAAGAAGGAGGGAAACTTTACATTGACCCACCACCTTCCGCAACCAGATGGTACATCTGTCAATGATTTCATTGACAAGGAGCAGTTTAAAGTGCACTCCTCCTCTTAGGAACAAGCAGACAAAATTATATCAATATACTCCAACTCAAGGCTTTGCAAGATAGATATCCAGTCAGCTTTTTATCTGCTACCAATCAGACCAGAAGACTGGCCTCAGTTGGGTTTTCAGGTGGATGGAAAACTCTATTTTGACACAGTCATACCAATGGGGAACTCAGTAGCTTGTGCCACCTTTGCAGTATTCAGCACGGCCATTCATTGGTGTTGGCAACAAACAGCACAATGGCAATCAGAAATTCATTACCTAAATGATTTTATGATAGTGGTGGAGGGCAAGCTAGGGGCTGTAGAAGGGATGTCAGTATTCATGGACATTTATACCAGCTTTGGGGTTCCTCTGGCAGATGATAAATTGAAAGGACCAAGCTTACTTCAAGGTCCTTCAAGCTTCTGGGAGACAAGCTGGACCATCTCAACTGTACAATCTGGAAGTTGCTTGGCACTAACAAGGCTAAGGTAGCTGAGGTAATGCAGCTTCATGGGTTATTAAACCTTGCTTGCAGGGTTATTGCCATGGACAGAAACTGTCTTCAAGCCATCTCAAATTTGCTAAAAGGCTGCAAACCCAAGCATTATAAGGTGAGAATAACGTGCAGAGTCAACGAAGACCTTTGTCTGTGGTATACCTTTTTGAACCAGTACAATGGAGTTTCATTCTGGCAATCACCTTGGGTGTCATCAAGCAAGTTGCAACTGTTCAATGATGCTGGAGCTGGTGTTGGGATGAAATGGTGCTTTCAAAGTATTTAGTCTGCTTCTAAATGGCCTAAGTCCTGGATCTCAGAAAGGAGGAAAGACAATACCCTCCTGTAGATTCTTTCAATATGGGTTGCCTCTTTGGTATGGAAAGAGCATTTGAGAAATTGCAGGATATACTTCAGTTTGGAAAACCTGGCAGTAGTTCACACTGTGAACAAACTCTCTTTAAAGTCCAGATGGGCGCATTCTGTAGTCAGATTTACGGTCTTAACTTTTTCAAGTATACATGTTCCTGGGTGTGATAATAGTATTGTTAACAATTTGCCTCATTTTCAGTTTGTGAGATTTTGCTAGTCAGTCAGGAATGCGGAGCTGTTTGGAACCTTCATTCCCATGGAAGTTTGGTTGATTGGAAAAGGTTAGCTGGAGTCCCAGTGTCATATTTGTGGGCTAAGAATACAAAGTGGATGTATTCATCTTCAGTTCACTCCTTTAAAATTTTAGATATTTTGTTACTCAGAAGTAAGAGAAAGTGGAGTTTACCTTTGTTCATTCAATTCTGTGTACACAGATGTTGCAAGGACAATGCCCCTAACAGTATGGATACATTTGGCAGCTCTGGGAGGGTTAGCCTGCTTACTGGCAATTACAGATTTTTTGGTCATTGGTTATTGTCAGGGTTGGGAAAATGCTAAAGGGGCCTCAAAGCATAGCAGAAAGCTGATAGATCAACGCCTCCTGGGCATCATTGTTAATGGTTTATTTACCTCAGTGGTTAATTTCTACTTGTTTATTACGTGGGTAGCATTGTTCTGCTGTCTTTATGCTGGCACATTTTGTGCCGCTGAACTGTTGAATTTCTTATTCAGGGATGGTGTGGTGATTCATAAAGAATTCCTCTTGATTTGGCTGGGCAGCCCAAAACTGATCAAGCTGGTAAAGGGCATCAAGTCCACCTGGATAAAACCAGGCCCTGCTTATCTGACTGATGCACTGGCTTAGCCAGATTAGTAAATTGGTTCCCAGAACAGACACAGCAGGCTTAGTTTTTACATCTGGGTCTGACAGGTCTGTTAAATTGGGAGATGCTAACTTGGCCTTGGCCTGTCAAGGTATAGATTCGGGAGGGTACTCATCCCATTCCCTTTTGGATAGGGAACACATCTGATTCAGCAGTGGATGGGCATTCGACCATAGTGTTGAAAAGAATGGTGAGGTGATTGTCTGAAGCCTTTTTGTCATACATCAGACATTAACACCATGAATTTGTATTAAAGGACAGGAAGTTGGCTAGATTTTGGGTCGCTCATTCATCAGATGAGCAGCTTTCCAAGGTTTGTCTCATCCAACAGGACATAATGGGTCTCTGGAACTTAATCACTGGTCAGTCCAGCATTTTGTTTTCTCAGGGCTTTCTTGGTTTCATTTATGGGAGGTGTAGTGCTAAGTATCATCCCAACAAAGTTTACCCCGGGCTTTGGTTATCCACTAAATGGGAAAATTACTTAGTTTTGGCTGTGAAAAAGATTCTTTTAGCAAGAATTTTGTTGGATCTTCATAGATGTTGTACATTGTACTCTCAAATGGTGTTGTTTTGTCCTGTGACATTGCCTAGGATTCAATGGGCTGGTGTAAGGAGTGAGGCAACTATGGAGATCACCAGACACTTTGTAAACCATAACCCCACACATAAGGCACTCCCCGCACTCCAGCCAAGAATCGAACAGGAGAACCTCTTGCTGTGAGACAACAACGCTACCACTGCACCACCGCGGATGTCTGAGATATCATATTGAATTCATGCTCATTTAAGCATTAGGAACATATGCCTTGGTCTATTGCAGTAATCCAGTACCCTAGATGTTTATGTTTTTTAATCTATGCTGTAGAGCACCAGAACGTTTTATTGATACATCTTCGTCACTTGGTTTACAGTCATTTGCTTACTTATTTAGCCATAATTCCTTTTTGTACTCATAAATTATATCCATAAAACAAAACAAAAAAAAATGCTGACTAGAAGAATGTCTTAACATAGAATCCCACTGAACACATCTCATTAGTTGATGTGGGTCTTATTGATAAGAAACACTCTAACAGTACAGTTGGGCAAGTACTTACCAAAACAACAAATTATTGAGGAGAGGTCATAGTAGCAATAAATCATAGTACCTGGGGTTTACCCTTTCTGTTTCCTAAGATCTGGTTTGTTTTTCTAGTAGTGCCTCTTTTCCCTGCGAGGATCAGTCTCATATCTCTGATGGAGATGAGGATGATGCAGCTGATGTGAAATTCACACAGGTATGCTACAATATTTACAACTCTTTTTAGTTCTTTCAGCCTGAAAGCACAGCAAGGTAATATGCTTGTGTTAGGTGAAGATCCAGTTCTATGACCTAAGTTTGTGTTATCATAACACATGAAACAGAGAAACAGAGAAACTCTTCTGATATATTCCTAGACAGAAAGAATGAATAAGGTTAGCTTTACTCTTACAGTGACCTCTCATCGAAGACCTACTGTTATGGTAAGTAGGTTACGCAAGTCTACAGTCCTCCTAAGGAAGGAGTACTGTAATAGGAAATCATACTATTTTGTGAGAATTCCAAGCACTACTCCATTATCCCTTGAAGATGGACATCCACAGGATTGTCTATAGTGCAGCCATGCCAAAATGTATCCTACCCCTAGAGTGATCTTCCAGCTTGCAGCGTCCTGTGAAGATATGGACAATATTCAATGTGGCACTTTCTAAAACATTTTGCATTGATACATTTTTGAAGTAACCTTCCTATCAAATCTGCTGTGCATGGTCCATACTCATACCATGTTGCTAAAACCTGAAGCACCTTATCTGTATCCATTAAGTCAATACCCTCCCTCCTGTCCTTTAAAACTGTTTTGAAAGACTTCTTATGTAAAATCTGGCTTTGTTCTTGTTCAACTCCAGAATTGAGCCTTAAATATTAAAAGTAACTTCCTTAATTTAGTTTATCTCTCCTATCTCTCTCTCTTTCTATATACCCCATAATCCTGTTTTTCTCTGACTTCATATTGCAGTTCCTGTTTGTATTATATGAACTTACCCTAAATTTCTCTATGAACTGGCTAAGATTTCTCTAAATATTACATTGTCATATGTTATGAATATCCTTAATCAATGTTTTCACATTATGTTTAATATGGCATAATTATTTAAACTGTAGATGTTTTTGTACTATCCTCGAAGATTGTAAAATTACTGTTCTTAAAAGGCTTTTGTAATACTTTGGAGCTTTTCTTCCCAGGCCACTGCTGAAAATAGGCACCTATCTAGCTGGACTTTCCTGGTAATTAAATGTCAATAAATACATAAATAAACAAGACAGCAAAGCCCAAATATGATGGTTCAGCCACTTTGACAAGGCTCGTTTAGTTAGACTTTGTCCTTTACTTCCATTCTTAAAGGATATATACAGTGGGCCTTTTTTTTGCTAAAAGCATGAGGCAAAACTATTAGTTGTTTGTGTACATCTACAGCATTCAAAAATATTTCTTCATATTGACAAAAAAAGAAGACATGAAGCAGAGGCAATGTTTGGCATTAAAGACTGGTTAGTCTTTAAGGGTTTTACTTCACAATGAAACACACTGAACAGAGGCTTATTCATTAAAAAAAAGTTTGTGACTCTAAAATCCTTCACCCATAATTTACAACAGCCACATAAAACAATTTTCCAAGGCAGGTAATAAATGCCTACAATATTACCTTTGTTTAGATGGAGGCAGAGTTGATGTTTCTCTCAGGATGCTCAAATCCCAGGGAGAACAGATACAGCTTTTTTGAGGTCTTCTATTTTGAACACCCTTTTGGAGTTTCCTGGAAACTTTCTAAGGAAAGAATGGTATGCATGCAGAATGCGGAAATGTGGAAGCAATACAGACATGTATGATGGTGGGTAAAGACACTAAATTGTATTTAGTATTTCTATGCTTAATTGAGTCCTGTTTGAGTACAAATCTGATTATTCAAAACCACTCAATCTATTCCAATTGCATGTGAACTTGTAGGTTTTTATTTTCAGTATGAGTGTGCAGAGGATAAAATCTGATGCATGTAGTATTTGAGACAAATCCTGCATATGAACAAGGCTCTTATTTCAGTTCCTTTCGTTATCTGCTTTCAAATAATTAGGCTTTGCATAAATGGTGCTCAATTAAATGTACCATTATCTAAAATACAAATCTTATCCCAGTTCTGTACTTATGACTTCATTGCAATAGGGCCTGTTATAGGATGTTTAGGACATTAATAAAAAAATAAATACATTTATGTATTTATTTATTGGCATTTGTTTACTGTGAAAGTCCAAATCGGAAGAATTGCCTTAGGCTTGATGTTGATGCTGCCCTGGGAGAAAAAAGCTCCTTGAAAGTTAAATGAGATTTCAGAGGGAGATGAATTATTATAGTCAATGCATATGTATTACACAGATATATACAAAATAACAATGAGGTATATGCACATTGTGAAGCTGAACTTTGGTATGGGGTACAGTCATTGCAGAAGGCTGGAGATTAACATGGATTAAATTCAGGTGTGAAAAGCACAGCATGAATACTGGTCAGTCAGACTATACAGTTAATAACATCCGATTGAAGGATGCCATGTGAAGAAAGAGCAAACATCTGTCAATACAAAACAGAATGAGTGTATATATAAGGATATGCAGTTGTTGAAAAGGGGTAGATTGAAATATTTAATAGGAACAACGATGGCAGAGATGGGGCAGAGCCGGGTTTCAAAGACTGAAAGTGAGGAAAGCTATATATTTGTCATAATTTTCCAAAGCAAACAGAGTCAGACACAAAAAGTGAGTGACTATAGGCTTAATATCAAGGAGATATATTGAAAAATGTGAGAGGCATTGGTTGGAGGACTAGGTAGTGGGTGTGAAATATAGACAGGTCTTTAACTGGTAGTGGTACAAGAGCAAAGTCATGACTTAGCTAGACATTGTTTTAGTGCCTCTTTAAAGGACTAGAGGTTGTCTAGTGAAGTGTAGTACAGAGTGAGGTCCAAGTCCTAGCTACAGAATTAGAGTGCAGAACATTTCCAGGTGACATTTGTCCTTTGCTGATAGACAGGGTTTTTTATAGTTGGATCAGTAAGGTCTGTTGGAGTGATAGTTATGGAGAGTAATGCTAAGAAAGGTTTATGTATTATGTTATGCTTATGACTAGCTGGGTATATCTCAGGTACAAGATGTACATCAAAATTTAGTCCACCAAGCTGCAATATTTGATGTATTAAGGGTGTGCGATAGCACTTTACTATGCTGTGGGGTTGGTGAGAAACTGTGCAGCAGTAAGGACCATGCAAGAAGAGTGGTTACTTTTATCAACAGAAAGAAATACAGTTGCCTTGGCTAGTATGGCGCTGTTAGTACAAGGCTGGCTATCTCTTGTTTCACCTTGTTAAATCTGTTTCTGATGAAAGTACAAAACCGTGAATGAGAAAAGTACAGTTGTATACACTTACCATAAATGTAGATGTTAGAGTGTATTCATTGTTGCAGTCATCACATTTGGGTTATCCCTGCCAGGGTAGCTCTCGGCCAGCCCGAATAAAAGAAACCTAGTATTTCTGTGTCACCATTACATCAGTTTTTCTTGCCCTAACCTGTCAGGAGCCCCAAAGTAGGAGGCCAGGTTCTGGTGGAAGAACCACACCAATGGAAAATACATATCAGTATGTCCCTTGTAAGGAAAGGAGAACAACAAGGAAGAAAGGTAACAAAAGGAGAAAGAGAAAGAAAAAAAAGGGGGGGTTGTGGGAGGGAAACCAGGACTGCAACAGTGAATACACTTGAAGATCTACATTTATGGCAAGTGTACACAACTGTACTATGTTCTTCATGTTTCATTGTTGCAGTCATCACATTTGGGTAGATTCACAAATCTGAGGAAATGGATGGAGGCATTCAAGGAAGCTCGGGGCTGGCTAGGATACCCTGCAAGACTGCAGAGGCAAACCCTGCCCTAGATTTGGAGAAGAGAGGCAGGTGGTAATGCTTGGTAAAAGTGTGAACAGGTGTCCATGTGACAGCCTTCCAGGATGTCCCTGGTGGGAACTCCTATGAGGAAAGCTGCAGAGGTGGAGGCTCTTCTGGTAGAGTGTGTCCTAACCCCCTTGGGGGGAGGCTGACCATGCTGTTTGTAGCAGAAATGGATGCAGTATGCTATCCATTTGGAAATGGTTTGCTTGGAGATGGCTTTGCCTTCTGCCCCTGTAGCAAAACTAACCAACAATTGATCAGACTTTCTGAAGGATTTAGTCCTGTCCAGATAGCATCTGGGCTGTCTGTGCACATCTAGAGAGGGAAGAATCCTTCCCCCCTTGTTCTGGGGATTAGGAAAGAAGGTGGGCAAATGAATGGATTGATTGAGAGCCACACTGGACACCACCTTGGGCATGAAGGATAGGTTAGTTCTGAGAGATACCCGATTTGCATGGAAGATGATGAAGGGTTCCACAGCCATTAGTGCTTGCAGCTCAGAGACTCTTCTGGCTGAAGTGATGGCCAGAAGGAATGCTGTCTTCCAGGAGAGAAATGTTAGCTCTGCCAAAGAAGCTGGTTTGAAAGGAGGCAAGGTGAGCTTTTCTAAAACAAAGTTAAGGTCCCAAGCTGGTGTTGGTGCCCTTCTGGGGGGCTTCAAGTTGCTAGCTCCTCTGAGGAACTGTTTGATCAAAGGGTGTGAGAAAAGGGGCTGTTCAGTGGAAAAATGAGGAGAAATAGCAAAGGCATGAATTTAAATAGAGGAGAAAGAGAAACCACTGTGTAGTAGGTCAGCTAGGTAATCCAGGATGAGAGGGATGGAGGGCTGTGCCATATTGGCCCCCTTAGTCTGGATCCAGGTGCAGAACTTTTTCCATTTGTCTGCATAAGACTTTCTGATGCTAGGGCGTCTGGCCTCACAGATAACATCCAGAACCTGTTTGCTGAGAATGACAGATTGGTTAGGGGTTAGGGAATAAGCCAAGCTGCCAAACTGAGTGTCTGCAATTTGTGATGTATGAATTCCCCTTCCCTCTGGGTTAGGAGGTTTGGAATCTGAGAAAGATGCCATGGAGGCAGCAGGGACAGGCTGCATATCAAGGGGTACCAGTATTGTTGGGGCCAGTCTGGCACTATTAGAATGGTCCTTGTTTTCTCTTCCCTTATTTTGAGCAGTACCTTGGGGATGAGAGGTAGGGGAGGAAAGGCATAGACCGAGAGGTTGACCCAGGGGAAGGACAGAGCATCCACTTTCCAAGCCATGCAGTGATGCTCCCTGGTGCAGAGCTTGCTGAGCTGATGGTTGGTGTGGGAGGCAAAGAGATCGACCTTCAGGGTTCCCAATTTCTGAGTTATTAGGGTGAAGGTACTTCTGTTGAGCTGCCAATCGTGTGGGTCCAGAAGGTTTCTGCTTAACTGGTCTGCCAGGGAATTGAGACAGCCTGGTAGGTATTCTGCTAACAGATGTAGTTGCAAGGAATAGGCTGTGAGCCAAAGGTTCATGGCCAGCCTGCATAGAGGGTAGGAGTGAGTCCCTCCCTGCTTGTTGATGTACCACATCACAGTGGTGTTGACTGATTTGATCAGGAGAACCCCTGGAGAGAGAAGGGGTTTGAAAGCTATTAAGAGATGCTGCACAGCCATCATCTCTTTTTGATTGATATGCAGGGGGATTTGCCATGGGCTCCATTGGCCCTGTATACACCTGCCATCCAGGTGTGCTCCCCAAGCATAGTCTGATGCATCTGTGGTGAGGGTCTGTGTGGCGGGGTGTGGGGAAAAGGTAGTCCCTTGTTGTTGGAGCATGCTGTTGCCCACCAAAGAAATTATTTTCTGAGGCAAGGAATTATAGGTAGAAGGGTTTCCAAGTCTTGAGAGTGTTGACACCAAAGGCTCTTTAGGTACCACTGAAGTTTCCTCATATGCAGTCTGGCATATGGAATGAGGAGTATGCAGGATGCCATGAACCCCAGAGCTTTCAGAATTTTCCTTGCAGAAAGCTGTGACCTGGTGGCCAGTTGAGAGAAGCAGGTTGTCAGGAAATGTTGTTTCTCTGGTGTAAGGTATGTCATCTGGGATGCTGTGTCCAGACTTGCTCCCAGGAAGATTATCCTTTGGGTGGGCACCTGCTTTGATTTCATTTCATTGATTGTGTACCCTATGGAGGGTAGTAGGGTTTATACAAAGGCCAGGTGCTTGAGCAGCTTTTCCTGGCTATCTGCCTTAATAAGGCAGTCATCTAAGTAGGGGTAAGTCTGAATATTTCTTTGCCTGAAAAAGGCAATGGCTGGAGCTAAGCATTTTGTGAAAACTCTGGGAGCAGTAGATAAGCCAAAGGGAAGCGCAGAGAACTGAAAGTGTTGAGATCCTGCCAGGAACTGGAGTTCCTGCATGATTGCCTGATAGGAATGTGGAGGCAGGCCTCTTTTAGATCTAGGGCGACTAGCCAAGCACCCTTGGAGAGCATGGGTAGCGGCTGCTGAAGGGTAAGCATTTTGAATTTTGGGATCACCAGGAAGGTGTTTAGAATGAATAGATCAAGAATGGGGTGCTGGGTGCCCTCTTTTTTGGGCACCAGAAGAAGTCTGGAATAGAAGTCTTGACCTATCTGCTCTGCAGAAACGTGTTCTACTGCCCTCATAGAGAGCAGGGAATAGATTTGCCTTTGAGCCTCTGCCCACTGATTTGGTGGAAGATTTGGGAACACTTTTGGGGTTGGAAGGGTGTGGAAGGATTATTTGTATCCCTGAGACACAATGTTCAGAACCCACTGGTCCTTGGTAATGGTGGCCCAGGTGCTTAAGTGAAAGGAGAGTTTTTCCTCCAAGGGGTAAATGAGACTGGGCAGAGGGGAGGTCGGGCGGAGGTGAGTCATTGTGAGTTTTTACCATAAGGGGGTGGCTTAGAACTCCCTGTTTTTGAAGTGGAGGTAATCCACTGCTTAGATCTCTGCATTCCCTGGGGCTACTGTCTGGGGAGTCTGTTTCCACACGTCCTAGGCTGGGCCTGTTTAGTCTGAGCAGGAAAGGACCAGTGCTTGGAGGGGCAATGTCTGCTGAATCTATGGAGCTGTACCTGTAAGAAATCTTTAACTGTTTGCATAGATTTTGCTTTTTCTTCCATCTTTTTTAAGATCTCTTCTGCCTTAGTGCCGAATAGGTTATCTTTATGCAAGGGGGTATCCAACAATTTAGATTTGACATGATCTGGCAGGGGTTGTTCCTTAAGCCATGCATGTCTTCTAATGACAGATCCAGTGACTGCTGCCCTGCAAGAAGCTTCTAGGGCATCAAAACCACAGTGCAATGTGTGTCTAGTTACTTGACAGAATTCATTAAATCTTGTAAATCTTTAGATTCTGCCCAAGCAGGAAAGGAAGAAATTGTTTGTTTAAGGAGTTCCAATTTAACGTTGCTGATATTTAAGAATATGGAACTGACAATTTAGTGCCCTGATATCAAGAGTAGTTGAGGTGTATACTTTTTTACTCCATCTGTCTAATGCTCGGGAATCCCTGTCTGAGAGTGTGGGATTCTTAGCAGAGGTTGCTTTAATTCCTTTTGGCCTTTGAGAAATGACCTCAGGATCAGCTGTGGGATTTTTGAAAAGGTATTTGTGTGAGTCAGGGACGCTGTAGTACCTGTCTGGTTTTCTGGGAGCAGGAGGTAGGGTGAAAGGAGTCAAGCTGGATTGAAGGAAAACATCATCCACCACATCCAGAGCTGGGGGGATGGCCAAGGTAATGTATTTTGGAAGATCTAGGAATTCCCTGAGTTTCTTTTTAGACTGAGGGTAGTCCTGACTTTCCCATTGGAAATGCTCCCTTAAAGTATTCAGGGTTTCCCCAAAGAAAAAATCCTCTGGGGGAGAGGCTGAAGGAATGGAATCCTCTGCATCAGAATCCTCATAAGTGGAGAGGGGTTGTATGTCTTCATAGTCAGATGCATCAGATTCATCTGACTCTTGTTAGCTACAGATCTCTTTTCCTTTTTGAGGGGGTAGCTTGGCTTCCCTGATCAGCATGACAAGGTCTTCCACCATTTTAAGCATTTGAGACTGAGGCAAGGAAGCAGGCGTCAGAGTGGGTAGTCACTTTCTTAGGTGTGGTTCGAACCCTGTGCCTAAGGAACTCGGTTGTTTTTGAAACAATGGTAGTCGCGAAAGAAGATGTCAGTTTGTGTCGAGATTCGGTGGTGCGAAGGATCCATCCAAGGTAGAGATGATCACAGGATCCTTAGATGAAGAAGAGTTTTGTGGCATACCGGACTTTGAAAGGGTCTCAGTAATGGCCTGCGTATCAACTGAAGTGGGCATCAGGGGCTGTGAAAGCACCTCAGTGAGTACCGGAGGACTGACGACTAGCTTAACTGAAGCATCATCAGTTGATTTGGACCTGTGTGGTCTGTCTCTGTCTTTATCTTTATGCTTTTTTGGAAGATCTGCTGTTGGATGGCTTACCGAAGCCATATCAGAATTGGAGGACTGTAAATGAAAATATCTGGCTACAATAAGGGCCCGACGACGGATAGTTCTGGCATTGAACAAAGAACAGAAGTGACAACGAGGGACGTCGTGGTCTGGGCCTAGACAAGTTAAACAGTACGAGTGGAAGTCTCTGTGTGGTATTTGCTTTCCACAGGTGAGACAATTATTAACTTTTTCTGACATTGGTTAGTGCAAGAAAAAAGGATCTCCAACGGGGTACTTAGTTTTAGAAAACTTCATCTTCAATTCAGAAATGAAAACTCAGGTAGTGGCCAACTGGCACTCGTGTGAACTGCTTCTTTTTTGGGCTCCATAGAAAGAAAGACTGATGTAATGATGTCAGCTGCCTGACTTTATACAACTGATGACCTGACATCAGTCCTCAAGAGACAGCAACCGATGCAGAAATACTAAGTCTCTGGTATTCGGGACGGCCGAGGGCTACCCTGGCAGGGATAACCCAAATGTGATGACTGCAACAGTGAAACATGAAGAACATCCATATATTATAAAACAGACTTCTGAGGACTGAAAGGATAAAAGTTTTAAAGCTGTGATTCCTGAGATTTGTAGTGAACACGCCCACTTCTGGTATACCCATATATTTGTACAATATCTGAATATTCTGTGGAGCGATTTCCCATTCCATATTTAGTTTTATTCACATGGTGAGAAATACTGCTACTTGGTTCTGTAGTCCTATGAGACATACTGCACATTGCTGGAGTTTGAACTAAATGACCCAGTCCCAAATCAAAGCTACCACTTTTCAGAGTTAGAAAGATATGCTTCATATTTGTTTGCTGATGTAACACAGAACAGTCATGTTGTGTGCCCTGATTTGATGGTAAAAAGACAGTGTCCTGAAAAGTCTTTAAGGCTCTGTACACTGTTCATTTCTTTCAGAATGATGTGTATGGATCTGTTTTGTTGAGACCAGCTGCCTTCCTTAGACAAGTTGTTGAAATGGGCTTTTCAAGCATTATACAGAGAAGAGCCTTGTCAGCGGCTGCATTATTGGAAGAAAAAGGAAGAGAATCAATTTGGATATTGATAGAGTGGGACTGTTCAGTAAAAGCGTTCCTTGTTCACAGGCCAAAGAGGACGATTTATAGTCTCTAGGGAACCTACAGCCTAGTTCCAAGCAGTCCTTAGGTTCTACTCTGGTACTGTAATATGTAGCCTTGCACAAGGAATTAGGAGAATGCAGGATATTATGTGCCCCGGGACCCTTACCTATCTCCTTGCTGTAACTCCCGATTGCTGCAAAAATGCTACCGTTATATTAAGAATGTTATCAGCTCTCCCTCTCTTGAGGAAGAAAGACTTTCACTTGGATAGAATCTGTGGGTAGCTACGGAAAGTTTGCAGAGGTTTCAGGGAGCAAGGACAACTTCGTGTAGCTTTCTGTGACTGCAAAGACTTAATCAATGCATGTATTAAACTGATGTGCTGCAATAATGCTTCCTGTGACAGTGCCCACAGCAATCAGTTGGCTAAATAAGGAAAGATGGATGTGATCTTCATTCTAAGATATGTTAACCCTGAAGTCAAACATTTGAAAAATACTCTGATGGTTCTCTCTAACAATTACAAAGTGTAGAATTCCATATTGTAGCTGGTTTGTCTTACTGAAGGTCACAAAGGAGCAGGAATCTATCTTTATGATATCAAATTAACCTAACAGAGAAGTTCCTTTCTCTAAAGTAGTGCAACCTTGTAGTGGGGATATCTAACTAGGGGTAGGACTGCACAGATCCCCACAATAGGGGGGGGGGGTTGCAGCTTGCCCAGCTGCAAAAAGTGCTTTTCAGTTTATTTTTTATGTAAATTTGATGTTGTAATTTTGAAACTCGAGTCACAGAACTGAAGGCTGTGATATCAAATCTGTGTCTGATGAAAAAAGGGACACACAGCTACACAAAAAAAAAACCTAAGTGAAATTTAACTGACCACATCAAAGAAACAAATGTAACAACCAGCATCTTTTACACATCCTTATTCATTACATATTTATTATTTATTTTCCATTTGTTTACTGGGTTAGTCTGACCGGAAACAAGGTGATCGTTTTCAGCAGAGGCCTGGGGAGAAAAGCTCTAGATACTCAGTAAAAATTATAAGAAATAATAAAAATAATAAAAAAAATATATAAACATGGCTATTTTGTACAAAGAGTATGGGACATATAAAAAGAGTAAAATCAGAGTTTTACAAATGATGCCGCATACAGTGGTTAGAATATTGAGAAACAATTAAACAAGATTTATACAACAAATATACAATTGCTTGAACATAAATTCAAAAAGAAGCTTCCATAGCCAAACAGAGTCATAAACTAGAAATCATAACTTAAAGGAAGCCTAAACATCTGGTTCATAGTACTATGCTCTAAGTGAACCTACACAGCACACCTGTGATCTAGAGATGTTGAAAGTCAGGAACAGGTAAAATTAGTCTGGTTCTGTACAGAAATATATCCAAGTTTTGAATAGGAAATATTTTAGTAGGATTTGAAAGTATATTTATTATTTAGACATCTAAATATATCTATACGTACTAATTCCATGGTCACACATCTGTGAGGAAGTCAGAAACTCCACAAACTGTGCTATTCACTACTATACAAAATAATGTTGTACTTAAATAACAATTACACACCAGTACACAAATGCTTTGAATCCAGCATCTTTCCACCACAGAACTTAAAGTCATAGCAGTTTGTAAAAATCGGCTTAGTACAAACAGCACGCTCCCATCAATATAGCTGGAATTAAGTATGATATGGAATTCTACATTGTAATTATCTACCATACAACAATAATCCAGCTACTATGAATTTCCTAAATGGCCGTACTGAAGACTGAAAATGATGACTTGCTATGAAAGATGGGGCATTTCTTTTGATATGGCCTTCCTGGGATGTGCATGTAAGCACCTTCCTTATCTGCAGTTTTCAGATAAGATCCATCTGTACAACATTTTCAGTGTTACCTTTCTGAATATTTTTCTGCTTACAGACATGTTCAGGTTTGACAAGTCTAGCACTGGTCTCAAAGACCTGTTGTGGGACCAAAAACATCCAAAGATAGAAGCCTTGACCTGAGTGAATAGCAGCACTACCTTCTTTAACAGTATCAGATCCATCCGATATAAAGAATCTGTAGCCTGATGTGACGGAGTTTGTGAATCTGAAATTTCTGGTGAAATTGTATAACCTTGAGTTGTCATTTATAATACAAGCTTGTCTGTTGTTACTTCATGCTGATATAACAGATGGAACTGCTGAGTAATGAGGGGTGAGGAAACACCATGAATTTATTTGGATGACTCGTGGTATTTCCTTTCTTAGCTTGGGACAGCTGGGGACTGGTTCCCTTTCTAATGCTTCTGGCCATGATGTTGCTGGACAGGTGTACCCTTCCTACTAAAATGCCTTTTTACAGGCAGGATATTTCATTTGAAAAGACAGGAGTATGACATATTTTTTTAAAAGTTAACTTTATTTTCTTTTTATTTTCAAGGTCAATGATAATATAGTCAGGAGGCTGCTAAAAACAGCAAGTGTTTAGTAATGGCAGCATCTGAAAAGTATGACCTAACAACAAAAGGAAACGTTTCCTTTCTTAGCCAAGCATGCATTCCCACTATAATTCCTAACATGGCAGACCTGAAAATCCCATCTGCACAGCTGAATTAACACTTTGATGTGTGGAAGCCAGTTTTATTGAGTCTGAATGAGGAAGTCAAAGCTAGAATCAGAAAGACTGCGGCCAACTGCTACAGAGTGTCAGGGGAAGTGCACAACAGAAGAATACCAAATAAGCTGAAAGGTAAGGTGTAAAAAACATTGGTGAGACCAGTACTACTACATGGTAAAGAAGCCTGGACAGTAAAGGCAGAGCACTTGAGGAAGCTAGAGGTAAGTGCCTGAGAAGGGTGGTAGGATGCATAAGGTTGAAGAGTTGAAGAAACGAAAAGATCAGAGCAGAAGCCAATGTATTTCCAGTTGCAGAGAAGGACAAAGGGAACAAATATGGTGGTTTTGCACATGTACAGAAATACAGACGGCAATCTAGTGAAGAAGATTTGGGGCAGATAGGAAGAAGGCATGATAAAGTGAAAGCATCCAGCTAGGGGTTTGATGAAATGTGTGAGAGAAGACATGTACTGTCAAAGAAGGACCATATTAAAGTTTAAAAGCATGCAGCACTGCAACATTTTCTTTTCTTCTATATTTTATATACTTTAATAGTTTTCTCCCAATTGCAGCCAACCATCAGTTCTTCTTTTTTTCTGACAGTCCCATCATTTGTTTAAAGAGGAGGTGAAAGCTTACCAAAGAGCTATCATCCAAACAACCATCATGGATTTTCTCGGCAAAGGCCTAAACTCTTCTCTGGGTGGGGTGCATGCAACCAATGTTACTTCTAGATCATAATGCTATCCACATGCAGGTGCATGGTTTCATACACCAGCATGAAAGCTGCAGCTAAGCAGCATCCAGGGTCACTTCTGTGTCTGCCACCCCTCCTGCAAGATGCATTCTTGCTCCTTGTGACCAGAAACAGACATCAAGATAAGACATGCCCCCATCTCCATGACATCAATAAAAAGTATACAAGAAGCTAACAGTTATGTACTTACCATAACGCTAGATGTATGTAGTCCATCTCGCCATATATTCTTCATATGTGGGATCGGAGCCGATGGTCGGCTCCGACTCGGCCTATACACTAGCTCGAAAGTCTCTGATTGGCTGGGCTAAGATGGTATCCCACAATACCTTGCTCCACATCCCCAGATCTAGTTTGCTGCTAACAAAAACAATATGTCCAATCCACACACACACATCCACAGTCAAGATAGACAAGGTCCAACAAGTTGTCTAAAGGGACTAAAGCCAGGGTTATAAAGGAAATCCTCCAAATTCTCCAGGCAAGGGGGACGGCGGGTGGGTAATGAAGAATATATGGCGAGATGGACTACATACATCTAGCGTTATGGTAAGTACATAACTAATTGATGTTATGTAGTCCTATCTCGCCATTATTCTTCATATGTGGGACAGCGTCCCTAGCACCTATATCCTGGGTGGCTCAATGGAAGATACTCCTGAGCACTGTGGAGCCAAAGGAAGACCTGCCCCTGGATACCACATCCAGTTTGCAATGGGACACAAAGGTATGGGGAGAAGCCCATGTTGCGGCTGCGCATATATCATCCATGGATAGCCTAGCCTGAAAGGCCATAGACGTAGACACTGCTCTCGTAGAATGTGCTCTGACTGGAAAGGGTATGTTCTTACCTCCTGTCTGGTAAATAAAGGAGATGCAACCCGCTATCCATCTAGAAATGGTTACATTTGACACCGCTGAACCAAAGCGATTGTACGAGAACGAAATGAAGAGCTGATCTGATTTCCTCCATTCCTTAGCCCTGTGTAAATAAAAGTGTAGTTGCCTATGAAGTCCAACGTATGAAACTGATACACTGTCTTGTCAGAGAAATTGGGAAAGAATACTGACATTTCGATGGACTGATTAATATTAGACAATGACACTACTTTTGGAAGAAAGGTTGGATTTGGCCTGAGGGAGACCCTATCTTTATGGAAAATGAGATAAGGGGGCTTAGCTGACAAGGCCTGAAGCTCTAAAACCCTTTTGGCAGAAGTAATGGCTATTAGAAAGGCCGATTTCCATGTCAGAAACTTCAAATCTCAAGAAGCCGCAGGCTCGAAGGGTGGAAGAGTAAGAGCCTGCAGAACAAAATTAAGGCCCCAAGGCATAACCGGTTGAGCTACTGGGGGAGAAGGAGGAGTGTGCCTTTCATGAAGGCTTTACACAGTTTGTGAGCCATTAAGCTGGGTTCATATGCCACGTGATAATTAGAGATAGCCGCTAGCTGAACTTTTATGTTGGCTGGGGCTGACCCTTGGTAGAATAATTGAGATAAGAATTCCAGCACAGAGTTGATGGGAGCCGTGTAGGGGTCAATATCCTTAGACTGTGCCCATATGGAAAACCTTTTCCACTTACTGGAATAAATCTTCCTAGTGGCTGGTTTGTGAGAGGATGAAAGGATATGGACTACGTTTGGAGAAAAATCATGATACCTGACTATGGTCGGAAGTGGAGTAGCCAGGCAGTCAGCCTGAGGGTCTCCAGGGAGGAGTGGAGCTGTCCCGACATATGTGTCAGTAGGTCTGGACGAGGGTCCAGAGTCCAAGGAGGCTCCACGGTGAACTGTTGGAGAAAGGGGAACCATACTTGACGAGGCCAGTATGGAGGGATTAGAATCAACCTGCTTCCCAGGGATAGTGCTTTCTGGATCACCCTCGAGATAAGGGGAAATGGAGGGAAAGCATACAGCAGACCCGAGGGCCAAATGTGTGCCAGAGCGTCCCTTGGATATCCCCCCAGTGGGGGTATCAGTGAGAAGAATGCATGGCATTTCGCATTGAGAGGGCTGGCAAACAGGTTGCAGCAAGGCTGACCCCCCTTTGTTGAATATGCTGTCCACCACCTGGCGGATCAGGGATCACTTGTAGGGCAGAAGGATCGCCCTGCTTAACTTGTCTGCGATCACATTGGTTTTCCCCGGAATGTGCGTTGCTGTCAAGGTCCTTTGGGAAGCTATCGCCCAGTTCCTCACTCTCATAGCCTCCCTGCATACTGGGTACGATCGGGTTCCCCCTTGTTTGTTGAGATACCACACTACCGACATGTTGTCCGAGTGTATCGCAATAGTCCCAGATGGGAGGACATGTTGTAGCACCTGCAATGCTAGGAGCACTGCCCTCATCTCCAGGATATTTATGTGCAAGTTCATCTCGTGTTCCTGCCACGTACCTTGGACCAACCTGCCAAGATAATGCCCCCCTACCCTATCCGGGAGGCGTCCGTGGTCACTGTGGCTACCGGGTTGGGTGAAGAGAACGGTTTTCCTACTACTAGATTGTTGGTGCACAGCCACCAACTTAGGTCCTGTCTGCATTTGTCTGTGATCAAGATGGGATGGGATAGAGGCAAACTCTGAAAAGACCACTGGGTGAACAGGAGCCACTATAATATCCGCATGTGCAGCCTCGCTAATGGAACCATCATGATAGTGGATGCCATCGTGCCTAGTAGTTGTAGCACTAGCCTTGCCTTTATGCGTGTCAAAGGCATCATCATTTGAACCTGCCGTTGTAACCTCGTGATCCTTTCCATAGACAGAAACGCTCTCATCTGAATGGTATCCAACTCTGTTCCTATAAATAAGACATGCTGTGAGGGTAGCAAGGCAGATTTTTTCTAGTTTATTGTGATGCCTAGCTGATGACAAATGTTGATGGTAGTGTTTCTGTTTTGATAAAGTAGATGCTTGGTGGGGGCGGTTAGGAGCCAGTCATCCAGGTAAGGAAACACCTGGAATCCTAGATGCCTCAAGTGAGCCATCACCACTGCCATGCATTTGGTGAACACCCTGGGGGCTGTGGTAAGACCAAAGGGCAGGGCTCGAAACTGGAAGTGCCTGGCTCCCAGCCGGAAGTGGAGATGACACCAGGATGCTTTGTCCATCTTTATGTGGTAATAGGCATCCTTCAGGTCGATGGAGCACATCCATACTTCCTTTCCCAATAACGGGAGAATTGATTGCAGTGTGACCATCTGGAACTTGGACTTGCGTACATAATGATTTAGTCGGCTGAGATTCAGAATGGGTCTCAGGTCCCCCGTGCTTTTCAGCACCAAAAAGAATCTTGAGTAAGTCCCTAATCCGATTTGGTCTGGGGGGACTGGTTGGATGACTCCTTTTTCTAGCACCTGAGAGACCTCTGATGCTGCTTGACCCCTTTGACTGGGTGGTGCGTCTGGGATCCTTTTGGGGGTAGGAGTGGTGGAGCGAAATGGAATGGTGTAACCTCCGGCGATTATCCCTAAAATCCATCTGTCCTGGGTTATTCTTGCCCAGGCTTCCAGATAATGGGAAATCCAACCGCTGACTGGCTCCAGAGAAGCACAGCCGGGCACACCCTCAAGAGTAAGAGTATGGGGAACCGCGGAAGGAATCCCGGTCCCCCGAGTTGCGGGGGCCCCCTCTGCCTCTGAGGCGGCGTCTTCCAGAGTATGACCCCCTCCTCTACCTCGAGAGGGGGGGTCTCACCTTGTGCGGTAGGGAACGACCTCTGTGATTTTCTGAACCACATCTTTCCCCCCTGCTGAGCCTTGGGATAAGGTCTCGAAGGTAGGAAAAAGCAGACTACCATGGCAGACAAGGTCTTACCCTCTTGTTCGCACCTGGTGAGTGTGTCTTTTACTTTGGTCCCAAACAAGGAGGAACCGTTGAAAGGGGCATCCGTAAAGGAAGACTTAAAGGCCTTCACAAAGTGACACAGGCGTAGCCAGGCTTGCCTCCTGAGGGCCACTCCTGAACTAGCCGCCCTGCTAGCTCCCTCGGCCGCATACGAAATCAATCGCATGGATGAGTTCGCAATGGAATTAAGGGTGGAAAGCTGAGCGTTGACTGCTGGAGTCACCGTCTCAGGTACATTACCCCTGAGTGTATCTCCTACCTCCTTAAGGAGATCTCTTTGGAGCCGCGTGAAATGAGTCAAGTAATTCAGCGACCGCAGATTAAAGGTCACTGAGGAAAAGGTACGCTTCCCGTACCAGTCCATCATCCTGGACTCCTTGTTCGGGGGATGGACCGTAGAGGAAGACTCTGCAACTTCCTTCTGTGTGGTGGCCGCCACCACCATAGCATCTACTGGGGTTCCCTTCGTCAAAAAATCCTTTCCCTGGGGGGCAGACAAGAATTTGTTAGGCCGTCGAGGGACAGGCTCCACGGAGTCAGGAGTCTCCCACACCTTTCGACAAATTAAGTCTAGGAGCTCATCAAAGGGTGGGGATACCCAGGAGGTGGAAGGCCTTAAGGAATACTGACTCCTCCTCGGAGGGGGTTTGGTAGGCCAGCCTCCTCTTTGTTTCAAGATCTCCAGGATTTTGGAGAATGAAACATCCTCAGAGGAAGACTTGGGGGACCCCTCCGACTCCTCGAGGTCAGTATCTGAAGTGAGGGACTCGTCTTGGGAGTCTATATGCTTCCTCTTGCAAGATTTTTTCCTGGGGGGGTTCCTCAGGCACAGAGTCTGAGGGCTCCTCAGAAAGAAGGGGACCGCTCATGGGGGTGTCCTTAGGCCCTTGCGCCCTGCTGTCCAAGGATAGCGGGGTGTCAGAAGCTCTCGCCAGTGTAGTAGGGAACAGAAGGACCGATCCGAGGGAGGTAGCTGATCCAGCCAACGTGTTCCGCATTGCCTCGAAGGTGGGACCTCCTGAATCTGAGGACTGACCGCCCTCTATGGCCATGACCGGGGCCCGAGTCCCCGCTGCCGATGCGCCCAGAGGAAGGCTCGGCACCGACCTATGCTCCGAGTCATCCCCCTCGGTGCCGACAGAAAAAACTCGAGTCCCTAACCCTGTGGATGGAGCCAACAGGGTCGGAGCCGATGCCGGTACCGAGAGTCCCAGTTGGGGTATTGGAGCTGACACAGGAACATCCTTCGGAGAGGAGCTTACCGGCTTCGGAGACAATGATGCGCTCGGAGGAGGAATATCAGGTACGACTACCAGGGCTGGCTCTGGAGCTGACTGGGTCGGAGCCGAAAAAAGATTTGCCAGCACTGGCGATTCCAGGAGCCACTGCACCACCCTATCCACATCCCAATCTGAAAGCCTGGAGGATTTGGAGAAAATCGATGGAGAAGCAGACCTCTTCTCTGGAGAGGCTTGTCTTAAACTTGGAGACTGGCTCTGAATCGGTTCCAATATTATCGGAGCAGTCAAGGATTCATTTGAAACAGTGACTTCCTGAGGCTCTGAGGTTGGTGGAGCCGAGGAAGTAGATTCCACTACCAAAATCTTAGAGGGAGGCTCCGAGACCAGAGATGGAGCCCGCGATCTCTTCTTGGATCTATATGACTTAGACTTCGACTCGGAGCTGGGAGTCGAAGCTAACTTTTCCTCAAAAGATGGTTTTAACAGACCCTTTAGTATCAACTTGTTTTTCCTTTCTTGGAGCACCCGAGGACTAAAGGAGTGGTAGAAACTGCAGGACTCCTGAAGGTGGATGGCTCCAAGACAATAAACGCAGACGGAATGTCCGTCTGTAATAGACATTTTGTATGAACATTTAGAACATTTTTTAAAGCCAGAGGGCTTATGTTCTTTTTGCTCTTTTGACATAATTATAAAACGCAGAACTCCAAAAACTTTCTCGGTGCAGACGTCAGTCAGAGAAAAGGGCGGGAAACGAATGCTCAGCACAACACACGGTCACTGATACACACAAACAATAGGGAGACCTCTAATTAAAACGGTCTCAGCACAAAGAGAACCACAAACTAAAAAAAAAAAAAAACAATCACAAGGGGAGGACTAGGTCCTCTAACTCAAATGGGCCTAGCCCAAGGGTAGAAGGGATACCACAAAACTCACACAAACACACCCAAAAGAATGCAAAAAGGCCAACAAACGCTATCACAACTGTATCTATGGAAAAATTCTATAAAATCAGAAATTTTCTCAAGAGAAGTTATTTTTAAAGAGTACTTAGCCAAGGCAAGTCGGGACCAAGTCCGAGCTCTACAAGTGGCAAACGAGATCTGGGGATGTGGAGCAAGGTATTGTTGGATACCATCTTAGCCCAGCCAATCAGAGACTTACGAGCTAGTGTATAGGCCGAGTCGAAGCTGACCGTCGGCTCCGAACCCACATATGAAGAATAATGGCGAGATAGGACTACATAACATTCTAAGTTGTGCTACCAAGGTTATAGTCAGAGTTTTATCACTTCACACCAAAAGAGCAAGCTATTGCCCAAGTACTTTTCTGACTGGCTTTTAAATACTGCTTTTGGAAGCTGGGAAAGTAGACATATCAATAAAAATAGTTAAATAAAAAAGCAAAACAAAGGAAGTTGGTGTATCAGTTTAATTGAAACAACTCCGACATCCTTTCCAATAAATATTTTGGTGCTGCCCAAGAGCAATCTAAAATCTTACTTACATGTAATTTATATGACATTACTTATTCAATTAGGCACTAACAAATCAAATCATACATTTAATTAAGCATTCATTAAAACATATATTCACCTTTTTATCCACAACCTTACAGGCACAATAACTTAACTTCTTTATTCAATAAACATCCTCAGTGAATTTCAGTATTTAATCCTTCTGGCACCAATGTGCCAAATTTACTATGGAGGCAGATTCCACTTTAACAAGAGTTCATATGAATAATTACAACCCTGTGTGGTCAGCAGACAGCATCACACATTTAGTAGCAGAAATATTTCTGCACAACATCTTTTAATGTGATAAATAACTGTACTTGTCTAGTGGAAAGCAGTTTTTAGTACTTAATAAGTAAGCACTTATCCAGGCATGTCTAAGGGTCAGCTCCCAGTGATTTCTCCTGTCTACCTGATGAATCTGGGCATCTTGGGGCAATGCAGCAATTGCCTCATGTACATAGACAACCCTCTCCTCCTACCACCCCACACTACAACCTGTGAGAGATGCACTTATATAGCCAAACTGGAAGCAAAGCTCTCTTCACCCAAGACTGGACTAGACAGTCAAGAGGAGAGGGTAAATACTTGCACCACACCACACTCATCACATAGTCCCTCAAAACCCACACCACCAAAACACACACATAGAAACACAAAACACACACCTACATTCACAGAGGCTCTCAATAAAAATCTGCCCAAGCATCAGGGACATCCAAAGCATAAACGCAAGCAAACTCCTCCCCCAACACAACCCAAATGACACATAGCCCACAAACTCAGTGTGCCACTCAACCACAGCCCATAAGGCATAACAACGTACCCAACACTCTAGTCATAGGTGACTCTATAGTCAGGCACACTGATGTTCCACTCACTAGACTAAACAAGGAGAAAAAGTTACTGTCGGCTGCCTGTCAGGTGCCAGGATCTGCCACATAATGCATGCACTCAGGTCACTCCACAATAAGTACAAATATGACACTGTCATTGTCCATGTTGGTGTGAATGACCTGAGATGTACCTCCCTGGACTACATGAAAAGAGACATGGAGGAGCTCTCCGATCTTGTATCCCAGGCAGGTATGACCCTAACCCTGAGTAGCATCCTGCCATCACCCAGAATGATACCACAGTACAAGGACAAAATGATTGACTTCAACAATTGGCTAAGCTTCTGGTGTCATTCTAAGGGGATCCAGTATTTGTCTGCCTGGGATGACATGATCGACAGTCCACGATGCTTTGCCAGAGATGGCCTGCACCTGTCACCCTTAGGATTCCGGATACTGGCTAAGACTCTTGCCATCCCTATAGTGCCTTTTTTAGGCAAGGTTCAAATGACAAATTCACCACCGTAACCGGTACAAGCAAGCAAAATCTGAGGGTAATGCTACTCAATGCTAGAAGTCGAAACCTCAAAATGCACTCACTTGAGGCACTCCTTAAAATGGAGAACACTGACATCAGTGCAGTGACAGAGACCTGGTTCAAAGCTCCAGAGAGCACCCCAGCATTACCAGGCTTCAATTCATACCACACCTTTTGGCCACCTAACCCAGAAAGAAGCACTAAAGGCAGAGGCGTGTCCATATTCATTAAGGATATCCACACCTCCAGGCTAGTTGCACAGCATAATACATCCAAGATTATCCAAGTGCAACTAACTCTGGGCAAGACCGCAATCCAAATTGTAGCTTGCTACAAACCCCCCACCATGCCCCAGGATTCACACTCCTCATTTCTTGATACACTGGAAAATATCAGGGTACAACCCAACACCCTAATAATGGGTGATTTCAACTACCCCACCATTAACTGGGAAAACTACTCATGTACCAACACTTTTGCTCAACGTTTTCTAGAATTCATAAATTCCAATGCCTTGGATCAACTTATTCACACCCCCACCAGGGGCAGTAATATCCTAGACCTGATCATCACCAACATGGGAAATCGGTGTTCCACACCAGAGGTCAATTCCTCGTTGGTCAGATCCGACCACAAGCTAATCAGCCTAGACATCCACATCCCACCCCCAGCCCCAATTAGGGAAACCATTGTAAAAAACTTCTCAAAAGCCAACTTCACACTTCTTAAGACAGAAGTGGCAAACTTCATGACACCCATGCAGACAGACAATAGAGGTATGACTGCTGAATCCTACAAAAATGCACTTTATAAGCACTTACACAAGTGCATGGATCATGCTATCCCTAATAGAACCAAGATGTTATCCTCCAACAAAAAGGAAGCCAATCTGGTGGTCCTCTGCCATAAACAAACTCTACAACAGAAGAAAGAAACTGTTGCAAAAAAGAGTAAAATCCCATGACTGGAGGTACTCCCTGGTCAACCTCAGTAAGAAGCTGAGATCCCTCATAAAATCATCCAAAGCTAGTTACGAAAACAAAATTGCCACTGACTCTAAAGACAACCACAAAGCATTCTATAGCTATGTCAAGAATCTAAATGGGAACACCCAGATCTGCTCTGAGTTACAGCATAATGGCACTAAATATACAGAACCAACTGATATTGCCAACATCCTAGCAGATAGGTTCAGTGCTAACTTTACCCCCTCTCACCCCTAGAGGGCCCATCTCTATACCGGAAGAATGCAAAGTTCCTATAATCACGGCTGCACAGGTAAAAAACACACTCTCCAAAGCCAAGAACACAGCATCCATGGGACCTGACAATATCCCAGGCTGTGTTCTACATGAACTACAGAATGAACTGGCACTCTACCTAAGTACCATGTTCAATCATAGCCTCACTTCAGGCTTTGTACCCACTGAATGGCGCACTGCGACAGTTATCCCACTCCACAAAGGGGGAGCCACGACGGACTCCGGGAACTACCGCCCCATTAGCCTGACGAGCCTAGTCTGCAAGGCCATGGAACGTATCATCATGGAACTCATAAACAAAAGACATTGGTAATCTCCAGACTCTGGACTCTACTCAGTTTGGATTTGTAAAAGGCAGATCATGTCTCCTAAACCTGATTGACTTCTTTAAAGCAGTCACCAAAGCCATAGATGATGGTAAAATGGTTCACACAGCTTATCTAGATCTCGCCAAGGCTTTCGACACCATCCCCCACTCTGGAATTATAGATAAGCTCACTAAACTAGGTATAAATCCCTATGTCATAAGATGGGTTGCCAACTGGCTCACGGACAGAACCCACACTGTGAAAGTAGCGGATTCCAAATCCGACATCAAACCAGTGACAAGTGGAGTACCACAGGGTTCAGTCCTGGGTCCTCTCCTGTTTGGTATCTACTTCTCTGAAGTGCAGGCCAACACAGAAGGTCTTTGGCTAACAAAGTTTGCAGATGACTGCAAACTAGGAGCCATAATCGAAACTCATAACGATGTGGACAAACTACAAAAGGGCCTCACTGACACATACCTGGTGTCAAAGCCATGGCCTGAAGCTCAATGCCAAAAAGTGTATTGTCATCCCCTTTGTTAAAAACTCTGTACCCATGAACTACCACATAGTTGTAGTCTACTTAATGCTGAAAATGTGATAAGAGACCTTGGGACACAGGTGGACAGTAGTCTCTCCTTTGATAATCACATCGCCACAGTGGTCAGGAAATCCTTCTACATGGCTCATCTCATCACAAAAGGATTCTCATCCAGAAAAAAAGAGGTCATTGTTCCCCTCTACTCATCACTCATTAGACCCATTATAGAGTACAACTCCCCTTTTGGTATGTACCTCACAAGACTTCTACAACAACTGGAAAGACCACAGAAATACCTCACAAAGAGGATTACTGGCCTCAAACAGATGCCCTATGCAGACCGTCTCAAAAAACTACAGCTTTACTCCATCGCATATCGCCTACTCAGGGGCGATCTCTGCCTAACATACAAAGCTATGTCAAACCCAGAGCTGTTGGACATGCTCCACTTAAAGAAATCCCAATCCCTCCGAGCTACACACTCTAGGGACCTTAACTTTGTCACCACAATAAACAGAACATGCTGGAGGGATAGATTCCTGTCCCAGAGACTTCCCATACTCTGGAACAGACTACCTATCTATGTCAAACAGAGCTCCTCATTAGCACTCTTCAAGAAAAATCTTGATGAGTGGATGGGAAATGGGAAATTCACCCCGGGGATCACTTCTGTGGCTCTGCTCGACAGGGGCATAGGAAAATAATTTTCTTGGGTGCCGAAAGCCAGGGTTCATTTTTTGGCTAGGGCTGATAGCCTAGTACCTACCTATGAACCTATGAACTAAAATGGGGATTACTATTTACTTAATATATTCTTGCTGACATTTCTCTTAAAATCATGCATAAAGATATTCATGTACCAGGCTCAAAATGTATGTAAACAAAGTAAAGTTGTGTCACCATGGTGAAGGCTAAAAGCCAGTTTAATAGACTCAAACAATAACATCTATAACAATTGTAAAAACTTAGAGTGAAAATAAATATAAATGGATAGGTGCATTTGGCAGTTGCCTTTGTTCAGATCCTGTTTTGTTAGCAAAATTTCCTGTTTTTAAAAGATAATCTGTCAATCTCACAGTCATCTCAGAATTATCTGCCCCTTGAGCAAAGGCTTTAAAGGGACCATCCCATTCAAGGCAGACAACTTGTCAGCCTGAAAGTCAGAAATCCATCTAGTCTCAATAATTTCTGTTCTGTTGAATAGATCTTCTCCTCTTAAACTTTCCTCAATTACTTCCAAAGTCATGAATGAAAACTTGTTATCAGGGTATTTGGCAATATGTTGAGACAGAACATTAGTTCTGTTGTGTAATCTAATGTCACTCAGGTGACTCAGGATTCATTCCCTGAAGGGTCTGTTGGCTCAAAATATGTACCAATAGCCATCCAATACTTTTATAAGTAATTTCTGTCTTGAAACATAATATAATTGTGTGTTAAAGAAAGATATAATAAATTAATGATGAAGTGTGTGGACTTTAGTCATCTAAAGTTCATGGGGTTTCATGTTTGCTTTCCAAACAAAATTTCAATGTGTGATCATACAGCAAAATCAAATTGCTGAAAATCACAGACAGCAAACCTCAAAGTACATTTTTTCTGGGGGGAGTGGTTTACTGCTCCCACTCCTCTCTACATCCCTCAAACTTATAGACAGATAGACAAACAGATAGACGGATACCAACTCCTCAGTCACAAAAAATGGGAGAAAAAACAAACTCCATTATCCTTGAAAGTAGCTTTCAGTGAAACAACTTTGCAGTATTAACCTGTTATAAACCTGTGTGGCTCCTGTTCATTCTATTATTGGTCATCAGAAGCTGTTTAAGACACATGTATGTAGTGACTTTAAATGTATAACTGTCCAGTAATAATTTATCTGGCAATTAATACTAGTAAATTTCTTAAGCAGGTGCCCAGTATCTCTAATCTTATAAAAGTTATACAGTTTTGAGCAGAAACTATTGGGCACCCTGGTAGCTTTGCTAAATCCCTTTAAATCTTAAGAAGATGTCAAAATATAGGTCTTCCGAATCTTTAACATATAACCTTGTATGTCCTAATTCACAAAAAAATCCCACATTTCTAACCCTGCACAGCAATTCCTGTTGGGACAACGCATACAAGATCTCTGTTTAAAATTACTACATTGCTCCTTTAATATATAAACTAAAAGTGCACTATTGTTTGAAGTTTTGAATATTCTGTGCCTCAAACCATAGTGTGTCTGTTAAGATATGGCTTTTCTGTTTTTTTTTTTTTTTTCAGAAATTGTTATAAAGCTTCTTTCACTGGGACAAAACATACTCAAACACCACTATGGTTGGACTAATTTTGGTGGAATAAACTATTGTTAATATGTAAGCTGATAGCTTTAAACAGGCATAACCCATATTTGGGCTTTCCACAGATGATTAATTAACTTTTTAATCACCTTCTAACTTGTAAGCAGTATCAAAGCTGGAAATACTGAGATTTTACAAACCAGCACCAGAAATCAAAGTGTTATCTAAGTCTAACAGAATCATTTTGATAATTATGGAAAACAATTGGAAATTAAACTTTGTACATAGACTTATTACATCCTCAGTGACATTAAAGATAGTTGGCATCACACTTAGTAGAAATTTCAGTACACTTTTTCTAGAAGTGAAAGAAATATGTAAGTAACCTGAAATTTAGAAAGACTAACAACCGATATGTTTAACTCTGTCCCTGTCTTAGGCACTAGGACTTGTAATCATTGACATAATGTGCCCAGGCACTGTTATAGCAAAAAAAAAAAAAAAAAATCACAATATCCAAACCTTTACACAGTTTCATTACCAGATTGTTGGAGTAGCTTATAACATAACTGCTTTTTCTCATGAGTGATTCAAACAAAAGTGATCTGAAAGCAAGATGCACTTTTCTACTGCAATTAAATTACAGATGCCATAGTACATCCTGAGGATTTTTTCATGCATGAAAATATTTTTCACAACACACGTGACTTTGGCCATTGATAGACAACCATCCTTCAGAACAGTTCAATGATATTGTTACATATATTTATTACTGAATCAGACAATACATCTTTTTTGTCATGACTATATAACAATTGCCTCACAATCAAATTTCTGTCTTAATATCATCTTACTAACTACAGAATTAGAACGCAACTATTTACATTATGTACATGTTCTCCACAAATACAATAATTATTCTCTATAAAACAGGAAGTCCATTATTCATTTGATGTGGCATCAATGTTACATATTTTCAAAATTGCTGTTATTTTTGGGCAGAATTTGATTTTTTTTCTTATGATTTGTTTTTCAGTGTATTATTCCAATTTCTTTATCATGGGCTTCCTGACAGAGCAATACATTTCTATAAATATAGGTTACATTTATTTTTACTAGTTTCTTGTTATTTATTGGGGCGGATTCACTAATTCTCCGTGTAAGACTAAATAAGTCTTACATGGAAACGGCCATCTAAGAGTATGACGTCAGCGCGTCATGCATATGCATGAGGGCGTGCTGACTGAACTGGAAGGCTAACATGGAGCGTGTAAGACTACAGGGGGCGTGTCGGACTGCCGAGCAGTCCAAATATCATCGCCCCTGCAACTATATAAATGTGAAAATGAAAAGTGCAATGAGCAAGTCCGCCAAAATTTACACATAGCAAACACTGCACATCCCCACATACTAAACCCCTTTGTAATTGTAAAATGTAACCTTTTTTTTTTTTTTTTTTTTTTTTATAATTCCCGATATAGCTGCCCATATTTGCGCATGTTTGTGTGGGTGTGCCCATTGCTTAGCTACAGTTAGCAATTTCAACATCGAAGAGCATAATAAGAAATGTTCATGCAAATTAAGCCAACTAGCAATAGCGTAGTGGTAGAGCCTTTGCACAAAAAGGAGGCATTCCTGGTTCTAGTCCCACCACTCCCCTTTCTATTTTATGTTTCAAATTAGTATATAAAATAATTCCTGACATATATGAATGAAATTTTAGTAAAAATCATTGAAATGGCCAATGTATTAGTGAACAAAATGTATATATATAAATATAAGAAGGTGAGCAGCATTAAGGATATTGACATATAATTGCCCATAGCTAAGCAGTGTTGTACCCAGCACAATATAGTTGCCAATAGCTAAGCAGTGCTTTACCTAGCGCAAAATAGTTGCCCATAGCTAAGCAGCACTTTACCTAGTGCAAAATAGTTGCCCATAGCTAAGCAGCGCTTTACCTAGCACAATATAGTTGCCCATAGCTAAGCAGTGCTTTACCTAGTGCAATATAGTTGCCCATAGCTAAGCAGCGCTTTACCTAGCACAATAGGTTTGCGTGGAGCTGCGCACCGTGCTAACCAGCGCACCGTCGGGCAACATCAGGCAACGTGGAGCAACGTAGAGCAAAGTTGAGAAAAGTCACCTAAACACAGCCACATCCCCTAGCCTGTCTGGACAGTAGTAAAATAAAAAGCAATGACAAGGCTCAAACCCAGGACACTGTGCACCATAATCAAAGTACTGAGCCACTAAGCCATGACAGCTTAGCCTAAACATGCACTGTTAACATACATATACTTATAAATGGAAGTTTAACCATTGTTAAGCAGGTTTACTGTTAGCTGAGAATTTTCAAAAACGGCCAATCACAAATAAGTGCGGGAAATGAGGCATATTTAAGCTCCATAGGTGGGACTACTCTCCAAAACTGGTTGTAGCTCCCATCTGCAGTCAGTATGGCCAGTGCTGGAGAGGGTACTCACTTTCGAGCGCAACAGTGGGGCATCGAGGAGTCAAAATACATGGTTTGGCTCCTTGTCCACCATCACGAGTCAAGACTCCTGCAGGGCCAGTTTCAAGGGGTGGAGTACAAAGCGGAGGCTTGGAACTGGTTAGCTCATGATCTCACCAGTGCCACAGGCGTCCCTCAGACTGGTGAGCAGGTCCGTCACCACCATGCAGACCTGAAGATATGGAAGCAGGACAAACTGAACTGATGGATACAGGAGGCCTGTGACATGCAAGATGCCCCACTACTGAGTATGTAGCCATGGAATGAAGTATGTAAGAAATGCTATTGTAGTCTATATAATGGATAGGTATGTCTCAATATCCCTTCATTTACTTCACAGCTGCAGGTGTCCGTGCTGAGAATCGGCAAGCCTATGCAGATAGGCTGCTAAGACTGCGTCACCAGGCAGGTTAGTAATTATTCTGCATGTATCATTATATAAAATAAGTGAGAGAGCCTGAAAAAGAGTGTTGTACCCCATTAATAAAGGTATAATAAGTCTTGAATAAAAGTATTCTGCATGCACCAAAATATGAAATGAATGAGAGAGCCACTACAAAAGTGTGCAATGTAATTAATAAAGGTATAATTCCTGGACTGTGTCCGTGTCACTTTCTTTGATATGTTGTTGTACCCTTGCATTATGGAAATAGTACAGTTGTATTAAGTGCTGTCAATCCACACTTGTGTACATCCATAATAAAGTGGATGAAGGGAATGCCAGTAGCTCTTTAGCATATATACAGTCCTAAACTGTTGGTTCATGTCTAGCATGTACAGGTTAATCTGGTATACGAGTAGCTTGTGATTGTGTTCCCCACAAATGCCACTGTGCTGCTAGACATGCAGGGGTCTGTTTAAATGTAGCTGATAATGTCACCTGAAGACAGCCAGATATGTAGATATATGAATATAAATGAAATATATAAATATGTAGCAGTAACATCTGCATCTTGAACAGTTTGTATGTCAGATACAGGTCAGGTATATAAACAACTATCAAAACCTATTTCACAATTTAATGGACACTGCCTAGTGTAATAATAGATATAGGGGATATATACCTGCAGTCATTAGGAATGTAGAGTAAAGTTATAAGCATATATAAGTTGTTAATGGAGTGATCTTTTTACACCCTACTTTATGGTCATAAATAATGCCATTCCACACCTAAATGGGTATGTGTAATCTGAAAAACTTTGTTGGGACATATGTCCTATCGGTTTATAAATATCTGCATGTACTTTGATGCATGTGCCCTGTTCACATACCACAATCTTGGTGGCCTGTTGCCACCAATCAACCCTGCATGCTGTTGGAATGTCCACTGTTGTTCTAAATATGCATGTGTTATGCTTGCTGTTCAACTGTTGGAATTCTTGTGTGTTGGGTTAATGGAAATACTACTGCATGCTGTTACAACTAATTTGGAATGCTGTCATCTGTTACTAACCCATATTGTCATTAAATCCTGCTAAACATAGAACGTATGGGAAGGCCGGTCTCAGTGGACCCTCCTCTCCCACCTCAGCTGGCGATGGCACCTGGCACCAGTATGTCCGGTGCCCAGCCCGGGACCTCCTCCTCCAGTGGCCTTGTGTCACCTTCGGGTGGAAGCACTGCAGGGGATGGGGCTCACCCCCCGTGCAAGCGTGGCCAGAGGAGAGACACCTATCACCCTCCAAACGGTCCAGGCTGTGGTGTGTAGGGAGATCAAGCGTTCAGTCGCTGATCCTTTATGCCAGCTCGAGGCAAGAGTGGCGCGACTCACGGGTGAGCCTGCCCCTCCTACACAGCCCCCAGCACAGCCACCCTCTGGGCTGTGAAGGTGCAGTGGTGACTGATCATGGGTGGGGATGTCAATTCCACTGTTGCCATCTGTGGGCTTATGGGCTTGTGATTTACAAACACCCTTCCCTGTCAATGGTGTTCACCCACCCCATGTGTCATATTCCGCCCCTGTATGCATCTTGTTTGTATTGTCTGTTTACCTCCCCAACCTACCTCCCCAAATATACATACTTCCCCTACCCCACATACCACTCTCACCTGAAAAAAAAAATGGGCAATCTGCTCCCACAAAAAATATATGCCCCATACATAGCTGCCCATTTTGCACACATGTCCACTGGACACATAAACTGAAATTTAATTGGCAGTACAACATACTATGTTGTCCTCAACCCTCTCTCAGGGGTGGAAGGTTTCAAAATTCCATCCAAATTATTAGTATATGCACAGCTGTTGCTGTTAAAGAAATGGGCAGTTATGGACCTTCCCTACACCCATCCTGCACATCCCAAGCTGTTTTCCCTAGTGTCTTCCCTCTTTGTGCCCCTTTTTCACCACTTTCCTATCTCCCCATTTTCTTTTCTTTCAAAGAAATGACCACGGGGGTTAGCGGGAGTAAGCACTTTTAAGCAGTAGTTAGCGGGTTTGCGCGAGTGTGCACTTGTGTGCTTAGCTAAGTATTGCTAAGCATCACGCAACCTCACGGATGCCCGCTTACAGCTGCTTAAAAGTGCCTTAGTCACACTGCATGGCAGGGCCCATTTTCTGCTGAGCAGCAAAATACAACACCTCTGTCAGTCTCAAACCCTGGACCTTGGACACACTACACTGCATGAAGTACCACTAAGCCACAGTAGACATACAACAAGTTGGTGCTGTAATAAATATATCATGCATTACAATGAGTGAATGTAAAGGGAAAATAGGAATGCCATAACACAAATCTTGTTCTGTGGATCTTTACCAGCAGTTGTTGTGGAATTGCATGACATGACTGTGAAAAAGAGAACCAGCCATTCTAGCAGGAAATAATGTTAGAGTAGCACGTTACAAACCCCACACAGTATCAGAGCAGGATAAACACTGGCATATTTGAATAGGGCAGAGGCCATACTTCCCAACTGTGACTGCTTGTCAGGGATGTCCCTGATTCGTAAACAAATGTTAGCTGTGTCCCTCTGAATCACCCTGAAAAGTACTGACATTAGGCAGAAAAGTGGGGAATTACACTTAATGAATAATGTCAATAAGTAAGAGTAGACACTGATTACACGTCAGAAAAGGTGTATTAATACATATGCTCTGATTCTCTCACAGTCTCAACTTCATGTCTGTAATATATTACAGGTGTACCTCACTTATATGTACCTTTCCCTGAGGCTGTTCAAGCATATACCTGAGTGTATCAGAGGCCAGGCAGAGGCAGAAACACACAGGCATATCAGCTTTTCTGCTGTTACACACTCTGCAAATAGCTTTGAAAGGAGTCCCACAAGCATACCCTTATGTAGGAGTACAACACAGAAATATCAAAGGATGTAGCCATGTACTGGTAGCAACCAACTGTGACAATGCCATTGTTCCAGTGCTGAAAAGACTGGTGTGGTGCACAGACAAAGAATAATAGGCTAACCTCTGGCTACCATCTGGATATGTTCACAGATGTGAGCTACGCAGACAGACTACTTGCCTTGATAGACTAACAGGTACACAGCAACCCTGTATGTTCAGCAAGATAAACATCACACAATAATAAATAATGCTTTCTGTACTTCTGCACCCCTACCCAAAAGAACAATATACCTGTGTATTCAGGCTCTACCAAGGATGTAGGTAGACATACTCAGTACTGAAATTTGTCCAGTTGTCTTGAGCAGCCTGTGCTAATGTCAACACAAAAAACCACAAACTGTTCAGAAGTGAGTAAAGTAATATTTACAGTATAGTAGTTCACAAAAAGTTCATGTGCCAGAAGAATACATTGCAATAACTACTTTTGTATGGCAGTTAATTGTCTAATTAGAAAAGAAAGTACATACTCCCATATATCTGGTGTTAGCATTTGGAGGGGTGAGTAAAATCCTACACTGATAAGTGTGTACTAGAAGCAGCAACATTCAGGTTTGAGTACAACATGCATATCACTGGCTACAACCCTAGCTTCAGATATAAGAAGTATACCAACGTTCTGACTGATACAACGGTGTCCACAGCAAACAAGCATGGGCCCCACTTTGGAAAGATGAAAGGGCTACGCCTACCTGACTTAGCATTTTATAGCAGTGGGCTGCTATGACAGTGAGTACTGCAACTACCACACAGCAGGCTGCATGCAATTACTAAATGGTGGGCACCAATTGGTGCAGAGGCAATCACATGCACATGTGCAGATACCTAGAAAAGCAGGCTGTACTTGCTGTCCACACATGCAATAATATCATTGCAGAAACAGAGAGAGAGAGAGAGAGAGAGAGAGAGACAGAGACACAGACAAAGACAAAGAGACAGAAACAGACAGACACAGAAAAAGAAAGAGCAACATCACCAGACAGAGAAAACCCCCCAAAAATATATATTTCCTTTAAAAACAGATGGAACAGAGAAATACAAAGGAAAGGTATGTAACACATATGTATTTGCTGGCATGTAGTAGATGTTTTTGAAGAGTACTCTACATACTGTGAATCATCCATATGTGGCAGCAGTACATATCTATATGTATCTGTACATGTGCATAGGGCAAGGGACATACTGCAACTGCTTGTGAAGGGTGTGTATATATATATATATATATATATATATATATATATATATATATATATATATATATATATGTTGTTGAAGGTTGTTATGTGCATATTTCTATGTAGGTTGTAGTGTGTGGCAAAGAAAACAGCATGCAGTGCTGGTATATGACATGTGGTGGTTAAACGCTGTGGGTATGATTTGTCATTTTTGCAGTGTTGCAGCCAGTGAGGCCTGCTAAAGCTACATGTGCTGAGATCACCTTCAATGCATTCTGCACAACACTGTGCAATATTATTACATAACTGTATATCTCACAACTGTCAAATAATTGATATTCCCACCATGAAAAGTGGACTGTATATGTGCCTATATGTACATGTGTGTATGTATATGAATATATATATATATATAGAGAGAGAGAGAGACACAGGGTCATACTTACTGCGACAGGTGCCTGGTGACCAAGGCATGGACTGAAGCTCAGTGTTGACACTGCAGTACCATCCCTTCTTGCCAAAATACTGTACCCATTAACTACCACATAGGTGGTAGTCTACCTAAACCGAAGGTGTGATAAGGGAACATGGGACACAGGTGGACAGTAGCCTCCCCTTTGATAATCACAGTGCCACACTAGACATGTAATCTGTCTACATGATACACGTCATCACAAAAAGTGTGTCATCTAGGGAAATATAGGTCAGTGTTCCCCTCTACTCATCACACTGAAAACCCATTATAGAGTACAATGCTCCATGTGGTATGTACCTCACATGACAACTACAGCAACTGGAAAGGCCACAGACATACCTCACAAAGAGTAATACCAGCCTCAAACAGATGCCCTATGCAGACCGACTCACAAAACCACAGCTAGACTGTGTTGCATACCGCCTACCCAGAGATGACCTCTGCCTAACATACAGAGCTATGTCACACCCATAGCTGTTGGACATCCTCCACGTAAACATATTACAATCCCTCCGAGATACATGCTCTAGGGCCCTAAACCTTGTCAGCTCACTAAACAGCACATGCTGGAGGGATAGATTCCCATCTCAGAGACATGCCATACTCTGGAACAAACCACCTATCAACAGCAAACAAAGCTCCTCATTAGCAGTTGTCATAAATACTCCTGATGATTGGTTGGGAGATAGGAAATACACCCCGGGAATCACCTCTGTGGCTCTGGTTGACAGGGGCAAGTGAAACTAAATTACATGTGTGTCAAAGGCCAGGGTAGCATATGGCTAGGCTGCTGTAGGCCCTAGGGCAAATAGCGTATTACCTACCTATGACACAATGCACACACACATGTAATTAGTGCAATAATTGCTATGTGAGGTTGACTGAGTGTGATGGTGAATGTGCTGGTGAATGTGTGCAAGGTCTGTAAAGGTGTGATAGCTTAGTGTGAAATTGTTTCTGTCATGGTAGTTTGTGTCCTAGCTGTGATCCCAGCAAAAGATGTGTATGCTATTGCTAGGCAGAAAAAGTAGCATGGCATATGGTGTGACATAGTCCCTTGTTGTCGACTGTGGTGTCCCATTGTAGGCTAAAGCAATACACGTATGCTTAGTGAGTGGTACTGCTGGTGAATCCAACTCCCATATGAACTGTAGTACTACCTGAAGCTGTAGGTAAATAGTACAGTATGGTGTATGTTCACATTGCTTGGAAACACTGTTTTCTGTGTTCCCTGTAGTCCTCACAGATTACATGCCTCAGCCATAAGGTTTTGTAAGGTTTTGTAAGTAGTGACACACAGTACGGTATGGTACACAGGTAAAGCTCATCTGGGTTGGCATACATTTGTATGTTGTATGTATGTCTGATGTGTGTGTAATTATGCCTGTACCATGCCCTCAATCATATGTGTGTTACAGGGTATACGTGTGTATCTAGCAACATGTATAGTCTAGTACAGCAGTATGCCACCTATATTAACAACTGTGCACATATGTTAGGCAGGGGTTTGGCATCAACGACTAGGGTGGTATACTGGTAATACTGTAACTGTACTTTACATTCATTGCAATGGATGACATCTTTCTTTATGCATTAGCTTGATATATACCTCCTGTGGCTAGGTGGTGCATTGTATCACATACAGTGTGCCATGTACTGGTGTATAATCTTACATACTGGCTTCTCTTTGCTGTTGTGCAGAACATGGTTTGATATATAGAGCGTGCCAGGCACTGTCAGCCAGTTGTGGCCTGAGCACTAATATGTGGTATTGAACGTGTGTATCCTCTGACAGCCAGTCAGATGCTATATATGGCAGTTAATTGATATCTGTACTTTAGAATGTTAAGTGTGCCACATGACTTGCTCACACATATTGCTTAATTGTCTTCCAGGGGCATGGCCCACCAATGCAACCCGTGTTATACAGCTGCAGAGGAACAGGAAATACACAGCAACCTGGTGCAGCACTACACCCTGCTGTTCTCTGGAACCAGCCAGGACCAGCATGAGCGGACTGCACTGTGGCAAGATCTTGTTCGTCGGGTAAATGACATAGGCATGCATAACCGGACATATGTGCAGGTACGCCATCACTGCAGTGATTTAATTAGACATGTCCGGCGTAATGCGTCTGATATCTGTAGAAAACAGCTTGCCACAGGTGGTGGGGTAGCCATTCACCCCCCCCTCACCAGAGTGGAGGAGTTGCTCATAAGCAGGGTGGCTCCTGGCTAACAACAGGAACAGCAACATACATGTGTCATCATGGAGTCCGGAGCCACCCAGCATGTTGACATGGAGCATGCAGGTAACATGCCCTATCTGTAGACTACTGTTACCTGTATTGGTAGATTATGCATATGTGAGATGTGTACTGTGTGTTTAGCAGTTGTGCTACCTATTGTTGTGCAATACTGATATGTGGAATATAATCTGTACTCCGGTGACTGTCGACTGTTGTACTACTGTAGTTTAGCAAACTCACAGTAGCAATGCTACAGTTGTGGCCACTGACAAACTGTCTCATATTCTTGTAGGTCCCTCTGGTGTGACAGCAAGGCAGCTGGTTGATGCTGGTGAGTGTGTTATAAATGTAATATTGCTAATGAAATGTGCATGTCATAGGTGAGGTGTAGGCCATGTACATGTAACACACCTACGCATAATGCATGCTGTGCATGTTTGCTGCGAGACTATGCACATCTCAGTAATGTCAGTAGCTGCCTCAATCACATGCAATACACAGAGCATCGCACACAATTATGGCAACACCATACTGGACATTGGATAGGCATAGTTGATACACTTGTACACAACATACACAACTTTGTCATACGCAGTACACCTTAACATGCTACACATGGCGTATCCAGACACCCGCTGTAAGGTCACACTTCAGTATCCCACATGTCATCCACGCAGCACACATAATATACCTGAGGGGTAGAGGCCTATCATAGGTCTGTGCGACACTCTTCAACACATAACACATTCATGTTAGGCATTGCTCCCTATTGGGCACCTTACAAACCCATGTACAAGTGGCTGTGTAATTGTGAATGTAGCCACGGTACTGCAGTTCAGGTACAGCATGCTAGGTGGTGGTCTGGTACACATTAGTAGCCTTGAGTGACCACATGATGCATGATGATGATGGCTCATGGTACTACACCCCATCCAGTTACAGGGACCACAGTACTACACATAGCAGTCATTGCTATGCACCTCAATGTTGTGTGTGTGCAAACATATGCACTTATACATAATATGCATAGCAATCACCATTTATACAAAGTGACACATATATGTCTTGTAATGCTATTGAGTGTATAGGTCACATGACACACATTGGGTATGTGTGATGTTCAATGTTGCAGTCATGTTGTAGCATGGCATGTCATGGCTGGCACTGGCATGTCCACAATATGTCCTACACTCACCATAACCACTGTACAATGGCCATGCTGAGCAATGGTATTCCATCACGTATACATGCACCACTCATCCTGTGTATATACATAGCATGCATGTGCTAAACCTGTGTCCACAATTATCTGCTACAGACACAGACACTGTAATCAAAAATGGATATCTATGTGACACACAGATACACATCCAGCCATGGAATGTATACCTGTGAGTGATGGTGCACAGGACATTGCAGACCTTTTAATACTTGCACAGCAATGTTGTGTCCATGTACACATTGCGTTCCAGGGTGAGGCCAATCACTGAAGAACAACACACATGCATTAAAGCCATGTATACTGTTAATAACAAGGGCTGTCTACACTCGCACTGCATGGTCTTGAGCAACAAATTTTCTGCATGCTGACACATGTGATATGACTGTTTGCCTTGTGATACTGTAACCTACCTTAAACCACTACTGAGTATGTTTTAGATTGATGGTGATGTGTGTGGGTATCTGCTGTAGTGAGGAGTGTATTTGTGTGCATGTGTGCATGTGTTCATGTGTTCATGTGTTCATGTGTGCATGTGTGCATGTGTGCATATGTTCATGTGTTCATGCATGCATGTGTGCATGCGTGCATGTGTTCATGTGTGCATGTGTGCATGTGTTCATGTGTTCATGTGTGCATGTGTTCATGTGTGCATGTGTTCATGTGTGCATGTGTGCATGTGTGCCAACATCATGTACAGGTCGTAAAGTGTGTTTCCTGTCTTCCTCCCACAGGTGCTGTGTTAGGGCTGGTTCACTGCAGCAGGGAAACTGATGTCACTGAGCCACATAGTGATAATGAAGATAGATGTGTGGAGGCACAGGCTTGTTTGCCAGGGTCTGTCGTTGGGCCACCAATTGACAGTACACAGCTGTCCACTCCATCCATGCATACAGTCATACTACCAATACATCCATCACCAATGCCCATAGCTGAGGGACAGTGTACAGTTGGCATTGGCCAGGACAGTGTGGTATCCATGGCACATGCATCCCAAGACAGCAGCTATACCCAGATGTCTGTAAGGGTGCCACATGGGCAGATGTCCAGGGGTTCTCGTAGGAGCACTGCTGCTCATCATGCCACTGGCAGATGTGCCACAGGTCTGACAATGTCACGCATGCTCCAGGCTGTCATGGAGGCATAGGCACGTATGGAATGGTACACCAGACAGGGAATAAGGGCACAGAGGGCACATAACACTGCAGTCATTGACAGTATCCATGTCGTAGCAGGTGCCATCTGTCATTACACCGAGGTCACTGATAGACATTGGGGAGAGACATTAGATATCCTCCACAATGTCATGTCCATGTGTCAGGACAGTGTGGGATGGTTGAGATGTCGACGTGGATGTATGCCAGCAACATCAGCAGCTGGCAGTCACCGCGGACGTCCCTCAAGCCACAGCCATTCCCGTAGTGCCAGTACCAGCCCCAGCAATGTTGGGGGTGGGCTGTCCATAGAACATCCTAGAAGACCATGTGCACATGGCTCTGGACAATCCAAGCAAGGACCTGTGTCCTGTGTACATCCATCCACCTCTGGAGATAGTTCCCAGTCTGGCTTAGTACCTGATAGTGTCAGTAGCACCCCTGCCAGGCACAGGTACCGTATCCATGGACAAAGACAGTGATCTGTAAAGCCTTGCAGGTACAGTCTGTGGCTGTCCCACAAATACCCATATATGGCAGCCACATGGTGGAACTGTGTGCATGCAGACACACACTCATACTCCAGACACCTAGGGCTAACACATACCCACACACATTACAACATTGTCCCATTCCAGTATTCTTGCCCCTCACACACACACACACACACACACACACACACACACACACACACACACACACACACACACACACATACATGTCAAGTGGATGGCTCACTGTAGGCCTCTGGCAAACCAACAACACACCATGTGCATATGATGAAACCTGTGCCACCTCCTGTCATCTGTAACATTGATGCAGGAACAGGCTAGCATGGTGCTGATGCACAGGGTGTCTATATAGCAGTATAGCAATGTTATCATGTTGTCAGCAGTAGAGTGTAATGATATGCTTGAAGGTGTAGCTGAGCAGGCATGATGCATTAAAAGCTATGATTGTCATTGTAGTGTTGTTTACACCAGTGTTGGTTCCAATTGTGTATTGTCTGGCCACGTGCCACTTGGCTGATGTGTGCAGTATTGGAAGCATGTGTTAGAGAGTGGACAGTATGTGTGGGATGTGTGTAGCACAGATTTTCAGGTGTACAGTTGTGAACATGGTGGAGGTGCACTGTCTGCATGTACGTGCATAGTGGACAAATGGCCAGGGTGACATGCTCTGTATTACACAGTAACACTCCATAGTTTCTATTGGTGGCTAGTATGCACTGTGCTACACACATTCCGGAACCTGACTACACATGTGTGTATGACATGGTTTGACACTATGCTCTGGGTGATACTGTTACTATCTGTCATTGTTTTGCATTCTGGTAGTATACATCACTTCCACAGCCTGACCATAAACAGTCAATAGATGATGTCTTGACAATCGACACACAGATGTAGGACACACAGCAACATTTGGATCCTTCAGGTACTATACTATGCCAGTAACCACTGGTATTCACCTGCACCCATTACTGACACCACTCCTGTTTGGCATATAGCTCTCTTAAGTACAAGTAATCACAGTAGGGATATGTCCGTTCATGTCTGGTAATGCATACTGTGGCGTATAATGCATTCTCCAGATGACACACACATCCTGCACAAGAGTATCGTACAGACAGATGCCTGTTATCAAATCCATGCTGGAAAGCTATAAGCCAAACTAAGCATAGTCATCCACCTTTACGGAACATATTATCCCCACAGTACCACATAGGTAGTAGCCAACAACATGATGAACAGGTACCGATGTGAACATGCAACCAAGTGTTACATCATCTGTCCTTTGTTAATCACATTTCCAAAGGTATTTTGAGATCCCACGGTGGATCACATAAGCAATAAGGGGTCTGCATGCATATTCACAAAGGTTGTTCAACACCTGTTATAAATAGTCATCATTGACAGACTTTGCTGCGTTTGAACAGGTCTGACATATACTTCGACCATAGACCCTCACACACATTCCAATAGGAACCGTAATGACTTTGTGTGACACAGATGACCTAGGCCAGGGATCACTACAGTGGCTGGGCTTGTCACAAACATACATATGTGACCCAAGGTCTGGGAAGCAGCAGCACAGTCTGGCAAGGATGACAGCTGTTTTCTTGGAGAAAGCAGGGTTCCCACACATGCAATCATTGAGGTAACATGTACGTATATGTATTTGCCACACAGCTAGCTCACATGTGCAATGCATACTGATATGTCATACCGTAGTAAAAGCAAAACACACAACACATTGACAGTGTCACACACACTCACCAAGTGCAGAATTCAAACCCTTACTTTACGACTTCATGATATTAGAGGAGTATGCATTAACACGACAAGCTATACATATTACTAGGCATGCTCCTTTCCACAAGTATATTTGTAGGATGGTGACATCATCAGACTTGACAAAGGTTAGTTTACCACTTTTGAGGTGTTTCACTACTCTCCTAAAAGGCTGCTCCTTCCCAAGGAGACCACACGCAAACACCTAGTGCAAGGTTCAAACCCCTACCTAACTACTTCATGATACTAGAAGAGTACACATTAACACACCACGCTATCCACATTATTGAGAGTTCTCTTTTCCACAGGTATATTTGTAGGATGGTGACATCATCAGACTTGACAAAGGTTAGTTTAGCGCTCTTGAGGTCTCTTACTACTCTCCTAAAATGTTGCTCCTTCCCAAGGAAACAACACCAAGTTGTTCAGTGCAGGATTCAAACCCTACCTAACTACTTCATGATACTACAGGAGTATGCATTAACACGACGCGCTATACACATTACAGGAAGCTCTCTTTTCCACAGGTATATTTGTAGGATGGTGACATCATCAGACTTGACAAAGGTTAGTTTATCACTTTTGAGGTCTCTTACTACTCTCCTAAAAGGTAGCTCTTTCCCAAAAAGACCACACACAAACACACACACACTTGTCCAATGCAGGATTAAAACCTCTACCTAGCAACTTCATGATACTACAGAGTACATATTAACACAACGGGCTATACATGTTACTGGGCAGCATCTTTTCCACAGGTATATTTGTAGGATGGTGACATCATTGAACTATATGAAGTGGGTTACATTAGATGAGATTAGATGGGCTACATTGAAGGAATGTCTAACCACTTTGGGCATGTGATCATCAAAGCTGAGTTTACTATCTATCTGTGTCCCCAGGGCCATAATGACTTTCTCCATACATGCTGGATTACCACCTATGTGGTAATTTGTTTGCACTTTGTTTTACTCAAAGGGGATGACTATGCATTCTTTGCCATTCAGCTTGAGGGTATTGTTTTGACACCAGGTATCTGTCTCTGTAAGACACTTCTGGAGGATGTCTGTGTCAGCTGTACAGTCGATTATGGACCAGAGTTACCATTCATCTGCAAACCTTTTCAGTCATACACCTGCCATGCTTCCCTGTACCTCTGAGCAGTATCTACTGAACAGGTGGGGTCCCAGGACCAAGACCTGGCTGATGCCATTTGTGACTAGCTTAGAGTTGGGCATGGCACCCACAACTATGAACATGTGTGTTTGATCTGTGAGCCACTTGGCCACCCATCCTGTGACATAGCTGTTAATGTTCAAGCTGGTACACTTGTCCATGATGACAGAGTGGGGAATGGTGTAGTAAGCCCCTAGTGAGGTCCAGGTGGGCTGTGCAGACTACTTTCACCTCCATCTATGTTAATGGTAACTGTTTTAAATAACTCAACTAGGTTTGGGAGCCAGGCTCTGCCTTTAATAAGGTGAAGTTGTGTAGAGTCCAGTGTCAGGAGATCTCCAATGTCTCAGTGTATGGGTTCCATGACAATTGGCTCAATAGCTCTGTAGACCCGGCTGAGTAGACATACTGGGCAATGGTTTCCAGGTTCTGTTTTGGCACACCCTTTGTGTAGCTGGATGACTGTTAGTGTATGCCATTCTTTGGGTACATAGCCTGAGGTACATTTGAGTCTGGACAGTGAATGTAGGTGAGTATGTAGTTCCTTATGGGCCTAGTGTAAGACGCAGCCTGGGACAACATACAGTCACACTGATGCTATGTTGTTAGTTTTGGTGAGGGCTGTCTTCACCTGACCATGACATCTCGGTCTCTGCATCCTTCTGTGATGGACACAGGTGCTTTTGGGGGTGATGGGGGGGGAGTTTACACTGAACTTGTCCCCCTGGTTGTGGGCAATGAAAGTTGGTTTGGTGTATTTCATTCCTTTTTTCAATAGCTGACAGCATATTTGGAAGTTGACACCTACATGTCTGGTATAGCGACCGAAGGCTTTGTGGTTGTTATTCTTACATTCCTTGGCTATTTATCTTTAGAAACTGTCCTTGGATTATTTTATGAGCGATCATTGTTTCTTCCTGATAATGATCAGTGATGCCTTTCCTTTAGTGAAATTGGATCTATCATGTGTTCGTTTCCTCCTTCTCTTGTCTAGCTTATTTATGGACAACAAACACCTGATTGTTGTCCTATTTTTGGAGGAGAGCAGCTTGGTTTTATTTGTGATGTCTCATTCCATACATCCCTGTAGATGCTCATAGGATGCACTTGTAAATGTTTCTGCAGATTGCATTCCATTATCCTATAGCAGGAGGTCTTCAGAACTTTCCACTTTGGTCTTGGGAAGTGTGCAGTTTGCTTTTGCAAATGTCTTCACAGTGGTTTCATTGACTGGGTGTGGGGGCGGGATGTGGATGTCCAGTGTGATTACATCATGATCTGATATTCCTAGCAAGGAGTTTAGATCTGTTGTGGAACACTGGTACCCCATGTTGGTGATGATCATGTCCAGTATGTTGTCACCTGTAGTGGGTGAGTTGATCAGCTGTTCCAGGGTGTTAGAGTTTCTTAACTGTAGGATACATTGGGCAAAGGACGTTGTATATGAGTAATTCACACACTCAATGTTTGGGTAGTTGTAATCTCCTCATATAATGGTGTTTGATAGGACCTTTATATTTGCCATTGTTCTCCAGAATACTAAGTGAGGTTCCTGAGACAAGGTACATGATCTGTAGCAGGCTAAAATCTGATGGGCAGCTTTGCCCAATGTTAGTTGAACTTACATGGTCTCCAAGGCCTCATGCTGTGCCAGTAACCTGAAGGTGTGAATATCCATAAGGTAAATGGCTACACCCCTTCCTTTTGTATTTCACTCCTGGTTTTGGGTCCAAAGGTCAGATTGATTGTGAGTGTTTTATGTGGATCATATCCAGCAGCTCTATGTTTGACACAGCTTTGTATGATAGGCAGCGAACACCTCTGAGTAGGCGATATGCAAGGGAGTACGGATGGAACATTTTGCGATGGTCTGTGTATGGCATGTATTTTAGGCCACTAATACTCTTTGTGAGGTATTGCTGCTGGCTTTCCAGTTGTTGTAGTTGTCTTGTGAGGTACATAGCAACAGTGGTGTTGTACTCTTTTATAGTTCAAGTGAGTGGTGAGTAGAGGAGAACACTGTTGTCTTTTATTCTGCATGAGACACATTTAGTGATGAAGTGTGCCACATAAGAGGGTTTCCTGACTACTGTGGGAATGTGCTTATCACATATGTATCCACTGTCTACCTGTGACCCAGGGTCTCTTGTCACACTTACAGTGTGAGGTATACTACCACCTATGTTGTAGTTCTTGGCTACAGAGATTTTAACAAAGGTGATGATAATGCTCCTTTTGGCATTGAGCTACAGCCCATGGCTTGGACAACAGCCATCTGTCTCAGTGAGGCCCTTTTGTAGGATGTCCACATCTTTAGTGTTTACAATGATGGCTCCTAGTTTGCAGTCCTCTGGAAACTTCAGTAGCCACAGACCTTCCATGTTAATGTTTACTTCAGGGAAGTAGATATTTCACAGCCTGGGAAGTTATCTAGTCCCATGGCTGCTGTGATACTGGTTTTGGAGAGTGCTTTTTACCTGTGCAGCCGTGATGACAGCAACTTTGCAGTCTTCCATTATAGACATGTGCTCTTTCATGGGTGAGAGGGGGTAAAGTTAACACTGATCCTATCTGCCAGGATGTTGCCAATATCAGTTGGCACTGCACATTTAGTGCCATTGAGCTGTAAATCAGAACAGATCTGAGTGTAACCATGACTTGGACTGTTGTCTGTTAGGCAGAGATCTCCTGCGTAGACAGTATGCAACAGAGTACAGCTTGGGTTACATTCATTCTTGTTGCATGGGGCAACTATTTGAGGCCTGTAATCCTCTTGTTAAGGTACTTCACTGGTCTTTCTAGCTGCTGAACATGCCTAGTCAGATTCATCGCAAGTGTGTTGTGGTACTCTCTGACAGGTCTGATGACAGCTGAGTAGTGGCAACCTCCTTTGACCTACATGCACAGACCTTGGCAGTTTGTGTGTACACATAGCAGGATTTTCAGATCACTTTGTGAATGTGTTTCTGGAAGTAGAGATGACTATACACATTTGTCCATAGATTCCTTATTATCACATCCGTATATAGTGTGTGAGCATGCCCAGTATGACCTTTCAGTATCTTCCTGCCTGACATTTACTTTGCTTCTTTAAGTGTGTGAGCATGCCCAGTATGACCTTTCAGTGTGCTACAGAATGAAATCCACTACATTTGGTGGAGTGTGTGAGCACGCACAGTATACACATTTATACTATATGTGTATGGTAAATCAAGGTGTATTTTTACAGCAGGGCTCACCTTTGTGTCATAGATCAACAGGGATCATGCTGTGCCTGCAGGGCTTCCAAGAGACACTTTGCATAGACTTATCAACATTTCTACATAGAAGGGGGACAGCTATTCTTTGTACATTTCTACCCGTGGGCACACCGGATTGTTACTGTGGGTGTACACAGGACGTGGGTTTCACCTGACACTTATACACATTTACTGTGCCTGCACTGCTATGTACAGGACACCATTACAGTCTGAAATGTTGCCTATCGTACTTGCTTAACGCATACTACTGTACTACATATCTTAGCGTCCATTGTCACATATATTAGCTTGTGACTTCATAGCCTACACAACCCACATCACAACGCCTGTCCTGATGTTCTCTGTCTGCATAGGCATGTGGGTGAGGTTACCCATTTGCCTCATTAGGGGCATGATACAGCATTGCTTTGTGTTTGCCTTAGTGTACAATTGTCCTGCTGTATCGGTGCCACTGTAATGCTATCATGGCTTAGTGGTTTAGTACTGTGACTATAGTGCACAGTATCTTGGGTTCATGCCCTGTCACTGCTTTTTATTTTCATGCTGCCCAGACCAGACTGCTTAAGGAACAGTAAAGCAGTTATGAACATGTTTAACTGACTTTCCTCAACTTTGCCCGACCTTGGCCAACATTGCACGAACAATTTTGTTTACATATACTAGATATTGGTAAAAGCTGCTTAGCACTACTTTATATTACTTAAAACATGGCAATCATGCCTCAAGTGGTGCTGCAGGGCTGCCTATGTTGGATGCACATACTACACTCCCTATACATGTTTGGAAACAGGTAGTGTCAAGTTAGGCATCCCTTTTATTTTATGTGCGAGTAAGAGAGCGGTATAATTTCCAGGGTTCCTACTGAGCCAGTGTATGTGCTATGCATTGCCTCTTTGCCAAGGCCAAGGCATAATGGGCATGCCTCCTTCTGCCTACTGGGGCAGGCTCAGGTTGTTCCTCCTCTGAGTCATGCTGTGCCTGTGCAGGCCTTGACAATGGTGGGGGGCTGTTTGGCCCTGCCCCATGCTGTTCCTGCTGCAGTTTCTGCAGGATCATATTGTGTAGCATGGCACATACCATGACAATTTGGGTACATGTAGTTGGTGAGTACTGCAAGGCTCCACCAGATGTGTCCAGGCACTGGAACTGTGACTTGAGCATCCCAAACACACGCTCGATTACATTTCATGTTTGTGCGTGTGCCTCATTATGGAGTTCTTGTTCAGGTGTGTGTGCATTTCTGATGGGTGTCATCAGCCACAGCTCCAGTGTGTATCCAGCATCCCCCACTAGGTGACCGTCAGGGATGTCCCCATTGGCAAATATCTGGTACAGCTGCGTCAGATGCCAGATATGGGAATCGTGGTAGCTTCCAGGGCAGCCAGCACACACATTCATTATTATGCCCTGGGCATCGCACACGACCTGGCAGTTGATGGAGTGGAAGCCCTTGCGGTTGATGTAGGCCCTACCCCGCTCACCGGCTGGTACTTTGATGTGTATGTGCATGCAGTCTATTGCATCCACTACCTCAGGGTATTCCACTATTTGCTGGAAGAGACGCATATTGCTGGCCAATACCTCACAGGAATTGGGGAAATATACATGATCACCGACATGTGCTGACATGGCATTCAGGAACTGGTGCAGTACCCTGGATGCTGATGCCTGTGAAATCCCATCATATCACCAGTTGGTCTCTGGAAGGTACCTGTTGCTAGTATTCTTAGGCCAACACATACCTTGGTTTCCACTGGGATGGGTTCCCCTCTGTTGGTTCTGTGTGTGAGGCGTGGCCTGCACAGCTCAACAATTTGCTGCAGGAGCTCTCTGTCCACTCTATAGTGCTCCACTATCTCCAGCTCATGTAGCCCCTGGTAGGTTACCCTGGGTCTGTACAATCTTCTCCGTCTCCTCACTGTGGGTTGCTCAGCAACATTTGCAATGGCACCACCCTCAGCATCTTGCACATGTTGCCTTATAACAGCAATGGCAGCCCCTAACATTTTTATGTCTCAGTTTAAGCTTTTTAAGTTTTCACTTCTCTTTGTTGACTGCAGTGTTGCAGTGTTTCTGAGAAAAACATGGGGCAATGTTGTTTGCAGAGTTTTAAGTGCTGGGCTGGGCTGGGCTACTGAACTGCCTGTGTAATTGGCTGATTCTGATTGATTTCACCTGGCAGCTCTGCTAGTTCTCTTTGGTTAACTTCCTACTGCTTCTTTCCCTTCCTTTTCCCTTTCTGTTTCCAAAGGGGGCAGCACCACACAAACAAGCGCAAACACACGCACACAAGCGCACATGCATGCACACAGGCTTACACAAGCGTACACAGGCATAGGCAGGTGCACATTCATGTATACAAACTTAGACAGCCTAACACAGGCTTACACAGGTGCACACCAGCGCACACAGGCTTAGACGGGTTTACAAGCTCGCACATGCGTGCACACGTGCGCACACAGTGTAAGCAGCTTTGCAAGAAACTTTTGTGATAGCCACGGCATACACCTTCAGTTTCTGGGTTTCAGTTTAGACAACTGTAGACACACCTCTCCTAGTCCTGAGTAACTCACAGCAAACACATGCCACTCTGCTCCAATAAGCTTACAGTCTTTTTGATACATACCCCCTCATGATGTCACCCATCTTCTACTCTGTTCCTCCCCTTATCCTACTTTTACACTCTAGGGACATGGTTCATATAGCAGGAAATATTGGGATTCACTATCCTTATCCTCATTTGCATAGGATTGCCTACTAATGCTTGGTTACATCTCTCACACAGAGCTTTCCCCCTTAGCAGCCACTACTCAGTAGCCATGTTGTCTTCAGCCTGCCATTCACTTGCATGGCAGATGAATATTTTGAATTAAATCATATTTGTGACTTTTAAATTTTTGATTTTCTGATTTTTAGTGCACCGCACGTTTGCTCAGCGCTGTGCTACACTTAAACATTGGAGATCGAGGAAAAAAAAATTACTTTTTATTATTTTGCAACACATAAAAATGCCAATAGCCATATATTTGGCCATTGGCATGCTTCATCAACTGGATGCATCCTTTATTTGGAGCTGTCATGGCTCCAATTTGCTATTTGCAGAACGGTACTCAGTTGCCACCCGAGTACATTTCTGCAAATAACACTACTCTTACTCGGACAGGTTAGTGTTTCCTGGATCGCAAATTTACCACATTTGCATAGCTTTTAGCAGCAAATGAGGTAATTTGCATAAACTAACCCTTTTCGTGCAAGAGTCATTTTAGGAGCTCTCTTGCACACCCCTGCTTGCTGTTACTGGATCGCTCGGCAGACATGTTGGCTGCATGGAGTCTTACACTACTCTTAGACTCCGTGCAAGCCTTCGTGAATTCCGCCCTTAGTCTTCCAGTTAAAATAGCTTACTGTCAACATTTTACAATATTAGAAAATTTGAAGAGTTAGGAAATTACTATTCTTTGTCTTTATAATGATTATTAGACAGATGTTAGACTCTCTGCTTAGTTTAATGAATTGTGACATATGTTTATGAGGAAAAGTGGACTACACATTCCTGGAAACTCAACTGAAATGTCCCCAAATTACTTGTGAATTCAAATAAAACTGCCTGATTAATAAGCGTAACTTACTTTAACAACCTGAATCCATAAGCTATCTGCTCTATATATGCTACATTGTATATGCCACTTGCATATGACAGGCTCTAGAGCACACTAAAAATACATATTATTTTTGCAACATGCTATATTTGTACTAACCATACATTCTAAACTAACTCAATTGGCAACTGACAAGTTATTTATTTGAAACTTCTATCTAAATATTAATTGTGCCCTTGAAATGTTGCTGTTTTGACAAAGCAAAACCTGAATTGAAAAAGGAATGCTTTGAAGAAGTGAAGTATTGTACAGATTTCAAAGGCAACTATTGACACTACAATATAAGTAGAAATGTATACATGCAAGGAAAAATTGAAATGCTTTATACTTTTAATTAAAATAGCTTATTGTTAACTTTTTGCTTTATCAGACAATATAAAGAGCTAGGAAATTATTTTTAATTTTGTCTTTATAATGTTTACTAAAGTGATGTTAGTCACTGACTTGTTTAATGGATTGCGAGTCATGTACACGACAGACTACTGAATGTTATTTCTGTTTACCTATGTTTGCTGAATTTCTTTTATTAGTACTGATTTAAAACAAGGGAATGGAAGGTAAATCTTTGTTTTTGGTCAAGGGAGGAGAGGCTTAAGAGTATTCTAACTGCCCTGAGAATTCTCTAAGATGCTCTAAATATTATTTGATTAATACTTACCTAAGGTAAGTCTTGATTATCATATAGATACCTTTATATTCATTCTAGACCTGATGTGATTACCCATTCTGGAAGCATGAGGTGCCCTATGCAGGATGGGAATTGTCAGGGTGATCATAGTTCATTCTTAGACTCTGCTTTGTAAATCTATAGACATGTAAAAGCACTGCACACTAGAATTTAGAGCGCCTCTACTCAGAGTCAGGGTACCAATGATAAGCCATGTCTTTTCATAAGTGTAAGTTGAAGTTGGTGAGCTGAAGAGTGGGAAAGTAAAGGAAGACAGTACACCTATAGTAAATTCATATTTCATTGGTAATAACTCATTGCCTCCTGTAGAGTCCTTTTAGTCAAATTATTTTAGTAATAATTTATTTGTTGTTGGATTATTTAGTGTATGTGCCTCTGCTGCATTTAATTTATCCAAAATGACATATCTGACATGTTTGGGATCTCTTAAGGGTAACTAAATACTGGATATTTTCTAAGTCAACATAATAATTGTTTACACTACTAACATTCCATCCTGATATATAAAATACTATAGAACAATACTAGAATAATATAGAATTTCATATCTCTTTTAAGAAAATTCTCCATACAATAATTTAACATATGGAGCTCAGTTGATATTGTTGGTTAAAGGTATGAGTGATAATCCAATAGATCTATCTTTATCTATTGGATTAGGAATGACTTTCATTCCATGTTTAATGGGAAATTCATATTTACTTGTATTTGATACTTTAGAATTAATGTTTTATAGAAGTACTTTTTTAAAGCCTGACCTGAATTTTACCCTACTTGTAGTTAAAGAAGAAAGAGCATTAAATTACTCTCCCAAGTTTACACACATAAAAATAACATTCACTGTTATCAGAAAATATGGTATAACTACTATATTCAAAATAAAAAAAAAGAAGCAAAAAGTTTCTTCCAACAATAACTCAAAATGGATTTAACATTCTTATCATTAAATGCTAATGGCTTAAATAATGCAAATAAAAGATCAAACTTACTAAGATATTTAAATCTAAATAAGGCACAAGTAGTATTTCTCCAGGAAATGCATTTTAAGACTAATGATAGCTTTATTCGGAACCCTAAGGACTATACAGTCTTAGTTCAATCCTCCTATAGAACAAAGACAAAAGGAGTATCAATTCTCTGGAAGAAAAACATAATCACTCCAAAAGTTATTTATAAATATGAAGACAAAAAAGGTCTACTAGCATTTGTTATAATTAAATTTAATAACAGAATATGGACCTTAACTAATCTATATTGGTTCCCAGGAATTGGAGCAGGAACGGTTAAAAACCACCTAGATTTTATTTCCAACAGTTACAAAGGAAATCTTATACTGGGAGGAGACTTTAATTGTACCTTAGAAGCTTCTGAAACCACCAAGAAGTCTTTTCGCATAGCAGCTATTACAAAATCCTTAAAAAGATGGATTGATTCATTTCATTTAATAAAACTTAAAGTAAAGGATGATAAATCTTTATTTTTCCCATAAAGACCATAGATTTGGAACACAAACCAGAACAGACAAATTATTCGTAGTTCAAGATTTACAAACAAAAATCCTTAACTTCTCAGTACTTCCATGCCCTTTCTCAGATCATGACTCTCTGATAATGAAGCTCCAAATAGAGTTTAAACCTTTAATCCTCTCAACTAGAATTCCATCATATATCATGAAAATTAAAGAATTCAGACCCTGGATGTTGTCAGAACTACAATTATTTATTGAAATTAATAATGCAACAGAAATCAGTCGAGTCATGGTTTGGGACTCATTAAAAGCTTATTTATTTGGTAAGACCCTTAGCTGCTACAAAAACAAAATCAGAGAGTGGGAATCTGAATCATTAGACTTGCAAGCCAGACTCTTGACATCAAAAATCTAAAAAAAAAAATCAGAATTGTCCTGAAGTCATAAAAAAAAAATAGAGGAATTAAATAAAAAATATAATGAAATTCTAACACGCAAAACTTGTCTAGCATTGGAAAAATCAAAAATAAACTCATTAGCCACCCCCCCAGATATCTACATAACTTATCTACAAGAATTAAAATACAATCTAAAGTAAATAACATTAGCAGTATATATCTTAGCAGTATATATCATGAAAAGAAAGGGGAAAAAGTATCAGATATAGGAGACATCCTTGAAGCATTTCGGTTCCATTATATGGAACACTTCAAAAAAGAAGATTTAGATACCAACCAAATAAACTTAGATACAAACCTTATCAATATAAAAAAAATCCTGAAAACTTAAAACTAGACCTACAAAAACCTATATCCTACAAAGAAATTGTTGACAAGATAAAAGAAAGTAAATCTAACAAAGCTCCAGGGATAGATGGTATAATTACGGAAATTTACAAACTCTTCCCTTCAACAGTAATCTCCCTTTTTCATAAAACTTTGCTAGAAGTCCAGTCAGAAGCAAAAATACCACCCTCATGGAAATATTCTCTTATAACACCAATTCTTAAAGATAATAAACCATGAGACCTTTGCACCTCATACAGACCTATATCATTACTGAATAATGATTACAAAATATTCATGTCAATCCTAGCTAATAGAATGAAAATCCCACTTTCAAAGACAATTATTAATGATCAAATTGGATTTATATATAACAGGCACACACGTGATAATATTAAAAGGATACTTACTCATAGATTATGTGAATAAAGAAGACAGAGAACAACTTGTAATCGGATTAGACATAGAAAAAGCCTCTGATTCCCTCAACTGGGGATATCTATTTAAAACTTTAGCATTATTTGAATTTCCTCCTCCCTTCATCTTATTACTAAAAAACATATATATTAATAACTTAGCCTACATTAAATTAGGTCCTTTCACCTCAGAATCTATCCATATGAAGAAAGGTACTAAACAAGGTTCATAGGTTCATAGGTAGGTACTAGGCTATCTGCCTGAAGGCATTTATAAGCCTAGCCAGAATGTGTTGGCTTTCGCCGTCCCCTTAGATTAGTTCCCTGTGCCTCTGTCCAGCAGAGCCATTGATGTGATTCCTGGGGTAAACTTTCTGTTTCCCATCCACTCATCAAGGTTTATCTTGAAGAGGGTTAGCGAGGAGCTCTGCCTAATGTAGATTGGAATCTTGTTCCAGAGCATGGGAAGCCTCTGGGACAGGGATCTATCCATCCAGCACGTCCTATTTATTGTTGCTGTGAGGTTTAGATCACTGGAGCATGTGGCTCGAGGGGATATGGTTTTCTTTAGGTGGAGCATGTCCACCAATTCTGGGTTGGACATGGCCTTATATGTCAGGCAGAGATCACCTCTGAGTAGGTGGTATGCAACCAAGTACAGCTGGAGTTTCTTCAGTCAAGCTGCATAGGGCATCTGCTTGAGGCCAGCGATCCTCTTGGTGAGGTACTTCTGTGGTCTTTTCAGTTGTTGCAGGTGTCTTGTAAGGTACATCCCAAATGGGGCATTGTACTCTATGATGGGTCTGATGAGTGATGCATAGAGGGGCCCAATGACCTCCTTCAATCTGGATGCAAACCCTTTTGTGATTAGGTGGGCCACATAGAAGGATTTTCTAACCACTTTGGCAATGTGATTATCAAAGGAGAGGTTACTATCTACTTGGGTCCCCAGATCCCTTATTATGTCTTCTGTATTTAGGGGGCTACCACCTATGTGGTAGTTTGTGGGTACTTTGTTTTTTCCAAAGAGATAACTATGCACTTTTTGGCATTTAGCTTGAGGCCACGGTTTTGACACCAGGTATCTGTCTCAGTGAGACCCTTTTGGAGGATGTTTGTGTCAGCCGGAGAGTCAATTATAGCCCCTAATTTGCAGTTGTTTGCGAACTTGGTCATCCAGAGTCCTCCTGTGCTTGCCTGTACCTCTGAGAAGTATATGCCAAACAGGAGGGGTCCTAGGACTGAGCCCTGGGGAATGACACTTGTAACCGGTTTAGAGTCAGACCTAGCTCCCACAACTCTTACCATGTGGTTTCTGTCTTTGAGCCAGTTGGTAACCCATCTCATGACGTAGGGGTATATGTTCAGGCTGGTGAGCTTGTCTATAATACCTGAGTGGGGAATGGTGTCGAAGGCCTTTGCAAGGTCTAGGTAGGCTGTGTGGACCACCTTTCCCTTGTCTATAGCCTTGGTAACTGTCTCAAAGAAGTCCACCAGGTTTAAGAGGCATAATCTCCCCTTAACAAAGCCAAACTGGGTAGGGTCCAGCATTTGGAAGTTTCCAATGTCTCTGTGAATGAGATACATGATGATGCACTCCATAGCTTTGCAGACCAAGCTAGTCAGGCTTATAGGGCGATAGTTCCTGGGGGTCCTTTGTGGCTTCACCTTTGTAGAGTGGAATAACCATTGCTGTGCACCACACTGTGGGCATGTAGCCTGTGGAGAGGCTGAGTTTAAACAGTGTGTTTAGGTGAGGGGTTAGTTCATCTTTGAGCTCATGTAGGACGCAGCCTGGGACACCGTCCGGTCCCATTGATGCTGTGTTTTTGGCTTTGAAGAGGGCTGTTTTAACCTGAGTGTCTGTGATTTCAGGGGCACTACATTCTTCTGGTATAGTTATGAGCCATTTTGGGGGTGAGAGGGGGGGCGAAGTTTGCACTGAACCTGTCTGCCAGGATGTTGGCTATATTGGTCGGTTCAGTGTATTTTGTGCCATTCTGCACTAACTCTGAGCAGATCTGAGAATTGCCACTTAGATTCTTGACATAGCTAAAGAATGCCTTGTGGTTATCTTTGGAGTCCATGGCAATTTTTCTTTCGAAGCTAGCCTTGGATGATTTTATGAGGGAATGTAGTTTCTTGCTGATACTGATCATGGATGTCTTCCCTTCTTGGGAATTTACTCTTTTCTGTACTACTTTCCTCCTTCTATTGTATAGCTTGTTTATGGCAGGAGTCCACAAGACTGGTTTCCTTTTCTTGGAGGAGTGAGTCTTGGTTTTGTTTGGGATAGCATGATCCATGCATTCTTGTAGATGCCCATAGAGTGCATTGGTAAAGGATTTTGCAGCTTGGACAGCATTATCCTTTAGCTTGGGGGCTTTGAAACTTGCCACCTTAGTCTTAAGTAATGTGAAGTTTGCTTTTGAAAAGTTTTTCACAGTGGTTTCTTTGACCAGGGGTGGTGGCAGAATGTGGATATCCAGAGTGATTAGTTTATGGACAGATCTAACCAGCGAGGAGTTGATGTCTGGTGTGGAACACCAGTCGCCCATGTTGGTGATGACCAGGTCCAATATGTTGTCACCTCTGGTGGGGGTGTTGACCAGTTGATCCAGGGTGTTTGAGTTTACAAATTCTAGAAAATGTTGGACAAAGGAGTTTGTACTTGAGTAGTTCTCCCAGTTAATGTTTGGGTAATTGAAATCACCCAATATCAGGGTGTTTGGTAGGACCTTTATGTTTCCCAGTGTTTCCAGGAATGCAGAGTGGGGGTCCTGGGACATGGTGGGTGATCTGTAGCAAGCTATAATTTGAATAGCAGTTTTGCCCATTGTTAGTTGCACATGGATGATCTCTGAAGCATCGTGCTGCGCCACTAACCTGGAGGTGTGGGTATCCTTGATGAATATGGATACTACCCCGCCTTTTGTATTTCGGTCCGGGTTTTGTGGCTGAAATGTATGGTGTGAGTTGTAGCCTGGTAGTGCTGGGGTGCTCTCTGGAGCCTTAAAAAAGGTTTATGTTACTGCACATATATCAATTTTCTCCATACTGAGGAGTGCCTAGAGTGAGTGCATTTTGAGGTTTAGACTTCTGGCATTGAGTAGCATTACCCTCAGTTTTTTGTTACTTGTGCTATTTACTGTGGTGGGTTTGTCTTTTGAGCCTTGCCTAAAAAAGGCACTATGGGGGTGGCAAGAGCCTTGGCCAGTATTTAAAAGCCTAAGGGTGACAGGTGCAAGCCGTCTCTAGTGAAGCAGCATGGCTTGTCGAGCATGTCATCCCAGGCTGACAGACACTGGATCTCCTTTGAATGACACCAGAAGCTTAGCCAATTGTTGAAATTGATAATTTTTTCTCTATACTATGTTATCATTCTTGGTGAGGGCAGGATGTTACTCAGGGTCAGGGTTATACCGGCCTGGGCTACATGATCAGAGAGCTCCTCCATGTCTCTTTTCATGTAGTCCAGGGAGGTATGGCTCAGGTCATTCACACCAACATGGACAATGACAGAGTCATATTTGTACTTGTTCTAGAGTGACCTGAGTGCTTGTGTTATGTGTTGGATCCTGGCTCCCGACAGGCAGCTAAGAGTAACCTTCTCCTTGTTCAGCCTAGTGAGTGGGACGTCAGTGTGCCTGACTATAGAGTCACCTATTACTAGTGTGTTGGGTATGTTATTTTGCCTTAAGGGCTGTGATTGTGTGGAACACTGGTTTTGTGAAGTATGTGTTTCATGGTTTGTGTTGGGGGGGTTGCTTGGATGTCTGCTTTGGAGGTCTCTGCTGCTTCTGCAGATTTTTATTTAGAGCCTCTGAGTATGTTTTAGTATATTTGTGTGTGTTTTTGCCAATGCTGGTTTCATAGGTCTATGTGAGACTGATGGTGTGATGCAAGTAATTCCCTTCTCCTCTTGACTGCCTGGTCCAGTCTTGGGTTGAGAGAGCTTAGCCTCCAGTTTGGCTGTATAATTGCATCTCTCGCATGTATTAGTGTTTGGTGGAAGGAGGAGAGGGGTGTCTGTGTACATGAGGCAATTGTAACATTGCCTGAAAATGCCCAGATTCACCAGTTGGACCAGAGAGTACACCTGAAACTGCCCTTTGGACATGTCTAGATAGGTACAGTGAACTGTTTTACTGATTGGCTGATAAGGTCGAATAGAGAGCCTTGTCCTTCTCTACAGTATAGGGGGGGGGGTCTAGTGCTAAGGTTTATTAGTGCTTGCTATGAGTTTTGAGCAAGTGCCGGTATGAAAAGTGAATGGTTTGAGTGCTTAAGCTGAAAGTTTGTCTAGTTCCAAGGGAAAAATTGAAGAGTACACTTTGTGGAGCCGGGAATAGTTATACCCTAGCTAACCGGCGCTGCCTGGCCTGCAAAACCTTGCAAATGTGGGTTTTATAGCAGGGAAATGAAAGAGATAGAAATTAGCCCAAAATGGCCAATAAACTACTAATTTCTGGGCTGAAACCACTCCTCCAGGGACAGATAGGCTGCTCAAAGCTCCCTCTCTCACAGTGAACAGAGAAACTTCCTTCTATCCAAGTAAGGTATGGGCAAACACAGAAACTTGTAACACAGCCTTGAATTCAGCACTAACCTGAAAACTGGACTAAACTAGCTTAGAAAGGCGGGAAAACAAGGATATATATCTATATATATATATATATATATATATATATATTTTTTTTTTTTTTTTTTCCAGAAAATAAAACAGATACAATCAAAAAAACACTTTAAATGCACAGAAATGGCTATCACACTTGAGGTGCCCCCTTTCTCCTATTTTATTTGATTGGCTATAGAAATACTTGCAGAAATAATATGTAATAATCCAAGAATAAAAGGAATAGAAGTCTATGACCAGTACATATTCATGAGGGCATGCTGACTCCACTCCAAGTCTAACACGGACGATGCAGGAAGGCAGGGGGCATGTCTGACTGCCGAGCAATCCTAAGGTCCACGCCCCTGCAAGTGTCTAAATTGTGAAATGTCAACACACATGAGTGAGTCCGCTCAAATATCTACATACCCAACACTACACTCCCTCACATTGTAAACCCCCAGTAGAGTTATAAAATGTAAAACTTTTAATTTTTTTTTTATAATTCTTGATATAGCTGCCCGTATTTGCACGTGTTTCCGCGGGTGTACCCATAGCTTAGCTGCAGTTAGCAATATCGACATTGAAGAGCATAATAAGAAATGTTTATGCAAATCAATCCAAATAGCAATAGCGCAGTGGTAGAGCCTTCGCACAAAGAGGAGGCGTTCGAGTCCCACCACTCCCCTTTCTATTTTATGTTTTAAATTAGTATATGAAATAATTCCTGACATATATGAATAAAATTTTAATAAAAAGCATTGAAATGGCCTATGTATCAGTGAACAAAATGTATATATAGAAATGTAAGAAGGATCTTGACATATAAATGCCCGTAGCTAAGCAGCGCTTTACCCTGCACAATAAAGTTGCCCATAGCTAAGCAGCAGTCTACCCAGCTCAATCAGTTTGAGCGGAGCTGTGCAGCATGCTAACCAGCACACCGTAGGGCAACGTGGAGCAACGTAGAGCAGCATGGAGCAACATAGAGCAAAGTTGCCTAAACACAGCCACACCCCCTAGCCTGTCTGGACAATAGTAAAATAAAAAGCAATGACAAGGTTTGAACCCAGGACACTGTGCACCATAATCAAAGTACTGAACCACTAAGCCATGACAGCTTAGGATAAACATCCACTGTTAACATACATATACTTATAAATGGTAGATTAACCATTGCTAAGCAGGTCTGCAGTCAGCCGAGATTTTTCAAAAATGGCCAATCACAAAAAAGTGCAGGAAATGCAGCATATTTAAGCTCCATAGGCAGGAATACTCACCATAACTGATTGTAGCTCCCATCTGCAGTTAGAATGGCTGGTGCTGGAGAGGGTACTCGCTTTCGAGCGCAACGCTGGGGCATCGAGGAGTCAAAATACATGGTTTGGCTCCTTGTCCACCATCATGAGTCTAGACTCCTGCAGGGCCAGTTCCAAGGAACGGAGTACAAAGCAGAGGCTTGGAACCGGTTAGCTCATGATCTCACCAGTGCCACAGGTGTCCCTCAGACTGGTGAGCAGGTCCATCACCACCATGCAGACCTGAAGAGATGGAAGCAGGACCTACTGAACCAATGGCTACAGGAGGCCCATCACATGCAAGATGCCCCACTACTGAGTAGGTAGCCATGGAATGCAGTATGTAAGACATGCTAATATAGTCTATATAATGGATAGGTATGTCTCAATATACCTTCATTTACTTCACAGCTGCAGGTGTCTGTGCTGCGAATCAGCAAGCCTATGCAGATAGGCTGCTAAGGCTGCGCCACCAGGCAGGTTAGTAATTATTCTGCATGTATTGTTATATAAAATATGTGAGAGAGTCTGAAAAAAGTGTTGTAGCCCAATAATACAGCCATAAAATGCCCTGAATAATTTCTCTGCATGTACTGTTATACAAAATAAGTCAGAGAACCAGAAATAGAGTGTAGTAACCCATTAATAAAGGTAAAATAAGTCTGGAATACTATCACTGCATGTACTGTCATATAAAATAAGTGAGCGAGCCTGAAAAAGAGTGTTGCAACCTATTAATAAAGGTGTAATATGTCTTGAATAAGTCTTCCGTATGCACTGTAATATCAAATAAAGGAGAGAGCCTGTAGAAAAGTGTGTAATGTAATTAATAAAGGTATAATACTTGGAGTGTGTCTGTGTCACTTACTTTGAAATGTTGTTGTACCCTTGCATTAAATAAATAGTATTGTTGTATTAAGTGCTGTCAACCCACAGTTGGGCAGTCCCATATAAAGTGGATGAAGGAAGTGCCAGTAGCTGTGAAGCATATATACAGTCCTCAACAGTCGGTAAATGGCTGGCATGCATAGGTAAATCTGGCACAGGAGTAGCTTGTCAATGTGTTCCCCAGAAATGTGAGTGTGCTACATGAAATGTAGGGTTCTGTAGAAATTTAACTGAAAATGTCATGTGAACACATCCAGCTATGTAGATACATAAATATAAATAAAAAATATAACTATGTAGCAGTAACATCTGCATCTTGGACAGTTAGTATGTGAGATATAGGTCAGGTATATAATGAACTAGCCAAACCCATTACACAAGCTAATGCATGTTGCCTAGTGTAATAATACATGTAGGGGATATACACCTGCAGTCAATAGGAATGTAGTGTAGAGTAAAAGTACTTATAAGATGTTAATGGAGGTTTCTTTTTACACCCTACTCTATGTGCATAAACAATGCAATTCCACAACTCAATGGGTATATCTAATCTCAAAACATTTGTTGGGACATATGTCCTATTGCTCTATAAACATCTGCATTTACTTTGATGCATGTGCCCTGTTCAAACACCATAATCTTGGTGGCCTGTTGCCATCAATCATCCCTACATGCTGTTGTAATGTCCACTGTCATTCAATATATGCATGTGTTATGCTTGCTGTTCAACTGTTGGAACCCTGGTGTGTTGGGTTAATGGGAATATTACTGCATGCTGTTACAACTAATTTGGAATGCTGTTGTCTATGTTGTAATTAAACACACCTAATCAAAGAACGTATGGGAAGGCCGGTCCCAGCGGACCCACCTGTCCCTCCTCAGTGATTGCACCTGGCACCAGCAGGTCTGGTGCCCAGCCCGGGCTACCCTCCTCAGTTGGTCTTGTGCAACCTTTGGGTGGAAGCGCTGCAGGGGATGGGGCTCATCCCCCTCCTGCAAGCGTGGGCGGAGAAGGGCCACCTGTCACCCTCTGAAGGGTCCGGGTTGTGGTGCGTAGGGAGATCCAGCGTTTAGTCGCTGATACCCTACGCCAGCTCGAGGCGAGAGTGGCACGACTCATGGGTGAGCCTGCCCCTCCTACGCAGCCCCCAGCACAGCCACCCTTGGGGCTGTGAAGGTGCAGTGGTGACTGCCCATGGGTGGGGATCTCAGTCCCACTGTTACCATCTGTGGGCTCAAGGGCTTGCAATTTCCAAACATCCATCCCCGTCAATTGTGTTCACCCACCCCATGTGTCATACTCCACCCCTGTATGCATCTTGTTTGTCTTGTCTGTTTACCTCCCCAACCTACCTCCCCAAATATACCTACTTCCTCTACCTCACATTCCACTCTCACCTGAAAAAAAAAAAAAAAAAAAGGGCAATCTGTTCCCACAAAAATATTACGCCCCATACATAGCTGCCCATTTTGCACATATGTCTGCTGGACATGTAAACTGATAATTAGAATTGGCAGTACAACATACTTTCTTGTTCCCACCCCTCTCTCAGGGGTGGAAGGTTTCAAATTTCACTCCAAATTTGTAACATATGCACAGCTGTTGCTGGTAAAGAAATGGGCAGCTATGGACCTTCCCTACACCCGTCCTGCACATCCCAAGCTGATTTCCCCATTGTCTTTCCCTCTTTGTGCCCCCTTTTTCAACACTTTCCTATCTCCCCATTTTCTTTCCTTTCAAAGAAAATAGCGCGGGGGTTAGCGGGAGTAAGCACTTTTAAGCAGTAGTTATCGGGTTTGAGCAAGTGTGCACATGTGTGCGCTAAGCTTAGCATCGCTAAGCGTCGTGCAAACTCGTGCAAACCCGCTTACAACTGCTTAAAAGTGCCTTAATCACTCTGTATGTCAGGGCCCTTGTTCTGCTCAGCAGCAAAATAAAACACCTCTGTCAGTCTCGAACCCCAGACCTTGGACACACTTGACTGCATAAAGTACCACTAAGCCACATCAGAAATACAATGACTTGGTGCTGAAATAAATATATCACGCAATACTATGAGTGAATGTAAAGGAAAAATAGGAAAGCTATAACACTAAGCTTGTTCTGTGGATCTTTACCAGCAATTGTTGTGGAATTGCATTACATGACTGTGATAAGAGAAGCAGCCATTCTAGCAGCAAATAATGTTATAGAGGCACTTTACAACCTCCACACACTATCATAGCAGGACAAACACTGGCATATCTGATTAGGGCAGAAGCCATACTTCCTAACTGTGACTACTTTTCAGGGATGTCCCTGATTGTGAAACATATTTTAGCTGTGCCCCTCTGAATCCCTCTGAAAAGTACTGACGTTAGTCAGAGAGGTGGAGTATTACACAATGAATAATCACAAAAATAACAGTAGACACCACTTGTACTTCATAAAAGGAGTACTAATCCATATGCACTGCTTCACTCAAGTCTACACTTACTGTCTCTATTAGTTGGAAGGTGTACCTCACTTTTAACTGCCTATCCCTGACTCCAAGCAAATATGTATCTGAGTGTTTCATAGGCCTGGCAGAGGCACAAACATGCAGGCATATCAGCTTATCTGCTGTTACACACTCTGCAAATAGTTTTGTGAGGACTTCCACAAGCATACTCTTATGTAGGAGTACAACACAGAAATACCAAAGGATGTAGCCATGTACTGGTAGCAACTGACTGTAACAATGCCATTGTACCAGTGCTGAAAACACCTGTGGGTTGCAGAGACAAAGAATAACAGGCTAACATCTGGCTACCATCTGGATAGGTTCACAGTTGGGAACTATGCAGACAGACCACCTGCCTTGATAAACAACAGGTACACACCAATCCTTTAAGTCCAGTAAGATAACACTCACACAATAAGATGTAATGCTCTCTGTATGTCTGCATCCCCCCCCCAAATTTTAAATATACATGCGTGTTTAGGGTCAACCAAGGATGTAGGCAGGCATACTCAGTAGTGGAATTGTCCAGTTTACCTGAGAGTCCTGTGCTAATGTCAACAATAAAAATACACAAACCCTGCAGAAGTGAGTACATCAATATGCACAATATAACAATTCACAAACAGTTCATGTGTCAAAAGAATACTTCTCAATAACTACTTTTGTATGGCAGTTAATTACATAAGTAGAAAAGAAACTACATACTCACATATATCTTGTGTAAGTATTTGTAGGGGTGAGTTAAACTCTACACTGATAGCTCTGTACTGGAAGTGGCAACAGTCAGGTCTGAGTACAACATGTACATCACTGTCTACACCTCTAGCTTCAAATATAAGAAGTATACCAACCTTCTGACTTAAACAACAGTGGCCACAGCAAACAAGCATGGGCCCCACTCTGGAAATCTGAAAGGGCTATGCCTACAAAACTTAGCAATTTATAGCATTGGGTTGCTATGACAGTGAGTACTGCAATTACCACACAGCAGGCTGTATGCATTTACCAAATGCTGGGCACCAACTGGTGCAGAGGTCATCACATGCACATGTGCAGATACCTATAAAAGCAGACTGTACTTGCTATCCCCACATGCAATCATTACATTGCATGTGTTAAAGCATCACTGAACGTGGGGAGGAGTAAAAAATAATTATTACTTAATAACACAAAAGTTTAATTAAGTAAAAAGACTTGAGTGAATTACCAACCAAATATATTAATTAAGTAAACAAAAAAAATTTAATTAATAACCAAAAGAAATTAAGTAAAAGCAATCTTTACTTAAGTAACACCAAAAAAAAATTGTCAAAACATACACAGACGGACCTGAAAGTGACAAACAGGTATGTAACAGATATGTAGTCTCTAGCACTTCAACTTACGCCTTCAAGGAGAATACTATCAAAACTTTAAACACATATTTATACTATAAAATATCTATTAAACAATTAAACAATTAATTACAAAAAAACTTTCCAATTACATTCAACATTTGTCCCCATGTATGCAAATATAATGATGGGTTTTTTTGAGAATGAATTCTTATATCGGATGGAATTTTTTAAGAAGTATGTAGTTAAATATTATCGTTACATCGATGATTTAATTTTTGTTTGTCAAGGGAGCAAACAAGAAGTACACCAGTTTATGGATAGTTTACAAGAAAATTAGTTTTATTTGAAATTTGATGGCTTTCAGTTAGGTAATAAAGTGAATATTTTAGATATTACCTTAGAGGGAGATAAGAATGGTAAAATTGTTACTAAAGTGTTCTGTAAGTTTGAAGAGAGCCTACATTTTTGGATGCACATAGTTTTCATCCCCCACATTTATTGAAATCTTTACCATATGGTGAACTCACAAGAGTAAAGAGATTATGTAATAATACAAATGAAGTGAATATTGAGTTAGAAAAAACCTCAGAGTTATTTACTAGAAGAGGTTATGCTACAAAGGAAGTTTTACTTTCCCTAGAGAGGGTTAAAAAAGTATATATAAGATGGATAGGAATTTTAATAAATGTTCCAAAATAAATCAAAAATTGAAGTTTTTAAAGAAAGTTTACATGATAATGACCTATGATTTGTTCTCAGAAGAAGTTAGGCAGGTAGTCCAATTTTATTGGACATTGTTATTTAAATATAAAGATTTGATGGACATTTTTTCAAGAAATATCACTTTTTCTTATAAGAGAGGTAGAAATCTTAAAGATATGCTGGTACATGCCAGATTTCTTACCCCCAAGGTAAATTTAAATAATAATATAAATTTAATGGGAACTTACCCATGTGGGAAGTGTATTTCATGTGAATATGTAAGTAAAACATTTGACCATATTAATGGTAAAAGTTTTAAACCTATTGGAAGATTTTCATGTAACACGGAAATAGTTATATATGCATTGAAATGTCTGTGTGGATTGTTTTATATAGGGGAGAGTAAACGTGCCTTTAAGGTTAGGCTGCAGAAACACGTAAGGGATATTAGAAATGTAAAAATGGAAAGCCCTCTTGCAATGCATTTTAAAGACCATCATAATAGTAACCCAAAGGGTTTGTTAGCTACTATGGATAAAAATGATGAAATAGTTAAAAAGAAGCTTTTATATAAAGAAGCAGTTTTTATACTAAAATATGGTACGATGACACCTAGTGGTATTAATGTTGAATGTAATTGGAAAGTTTTTTTGTAATTAATTGTTTAACTGTTTAATAGATATTTTATAGTATAAATATGTGTCTTGAAGTTTTGATAGTATTTTCCTTGAAGGCGTAAGCCAAAGCACTAGAGACTATCGAATAAACTTGTGTTGGATCCTGGTTTTATCGTTTTACTTGGATTTGTTTTTATTTTACTTTGGTTGTTTTATAATGTAACAGATATGTGATTACCGGCAAGTAGTAGATGTTTATGAAGAGTACTGTAAATACTTTGAAACATGGATATGTGGCAGCAGTAGGTATGTATGCACTGATGCCATGCATGACTACTGTCATGGACAAATTAGTGTGTAGCTGTGTGCAGTGGGACATAACTGTGACATATGTAGCTCAGCATTTAATGTCAAACATCCAATCATGTCATCTATGTTCTGTACAGTACTGTGTATAATGGCTGTCTAGGGGAGTAGTGCAAACAGCTATATAAACCTGCATGTGACAGAGTAACACATGCATGATAGTCATATAATGTGTAGCTTAGCATTGGCAACTGCTGTACCAGGCTAGTATAGTAATGTAGCATTAGCAGCTATAAATACTCCCTGCAATATTACTGTTATGCACACATGTGACAACTGTTCATGTTGTAGCAAGGCCCAACAGGTCATCCGTGAGGTCTATGGATGTACAACAGTGTGTACCTTGTGTGTGTATGGCACACACATATGTAGAGATATTTATGTGTCAGATATATTAGCATCTTAACATGTGCATAGAGCAAGGTACATACTACAACTGTTTGTGAAGGGTGGACATATATATGTTGGTGAAGGTTGTTATGTGCATATTTTCATGTAGGTTGTAGTGTGTGGCAAACAAGACAGCATACAGTGCTGGTATATGACATGTGGTGTTTAAACGCTGTGGGTATTATTTGCTAAGTTTATAATCTTCCAGACAGGGAGTCCTGCTAAAGATACATGGCCTGAGAATACCCTCAATGCATTCTGCACAAGACTGTGCAAAATTATTACATAACTGTATCTCTCTCATCCCTTGCATAATTAATATTCCCACCATGAAAGGTGGACTGTATATGTGCCTACATGTAAATCTATATGTACACCAATGGATGTTTATATGTACACTCAAGCTCAATGTTGTAAATGTATTGCCATCCCTTTTGTTAAAAACCCTGTACCCATGAACTACCACATAGGTGGTAGTCTACTCAACACCAAAAGTGTGATAAGAGACCACGGGACACAGGTGGACAGTAGTGTCCCTTTTGATAATCACAGTACCACACTAGTCGTGTAAACTGTGTACTGTCCACATGTCATCACAAAAGGTGTGTCATTCATGGAATAAGAGGTCAGTGTTCCACTCTACCCATCAGCCATAAAACCCATCATAGAGTACAATGGCCCTTTTGGTATGTACCTCAGAAGACATCTACAGCAACTGTAGATGCCAGGCACAAACACCACAAAGAGTATTACCAGACTCAAACAGATGCCCTAAGCAGACTGTCTTGCAAAACCACAGCTACACTGTGTTGCATACCGCCTACCCAGAGCCAACCTCTGCCTAACATACGAAGTTATGCCAAACCCACAGGTGTTGGACATGCTCCATGTAAACATATCAAAATCCTTACAAGCTACACACTGTACTGATCTAAACCTTGTAATGTCAAAAGGCAGAACATGCTGGAGTGGTACATTCTCATCTCAGACACATACCATACTCTGGAACTAACTACCTATCAATAGCAAAGAAAGGTCCTCATTAGCAGTCATCATGAATAATCATGATGAATGGATGTGAAATAGGAAATACAACCCGGGAATCACCTCTGTGGCTCTGCATGACAGGGGCACATGAACTTAAATTACATGGGTGTTGAAGGGCAGGGTACCATATGGCTAGGCTTCTATAGGCCGTATGCCTAATAGCCTATGAGCTACCTAGGACCCGATACACACACGCATGTACATGTTGCATTAATTGCTATGTGAGGTTGACTGAGTGTGATGGTGAATGTGAAGGTGAATGTGTCAACGTTGTGTATATGTGTGATAGCCTAGTGGGAAACTGTTTATATCATGGTATGTAGTGTTCTAGCTCTGATCCCTGCAAAAGATATGTATGCTATTGCTAGGCAGGAAAAGCAGTATGGTATAAGGTGTGACATAGTCCCATGGTGTTGACTGGAGTGTGCCATTGTAGGCTAAAGCAGTACATGTATGCTTATTGATTGTTAACACTAGTGAATACAAATCCAGTATGAACTGTAGTACTACCTGAAGCTGTAGGCCTAAACAGCACAGTATGGTGTATATCCACATTGCTTGGAAACATTGTTTTGTTTGTTACCTGTAGACCTCACACATTACACACCTCAGGCATAAGGTTTTGTAAGTGCTGACACAAAGCACTCTATGTTACGCAGGTAAAGCTCATCTAGGTTGCCATACCTTTGTGTCTTGTAGGTATGTCTGATGTGTGTGTGGGTATGCCTGTAACATGGCCTCGGTCGTATGTGTGTTGCAGGATATATGTGCATCTCTAGCAGCATGTATAGTGTAGTACAGTAGTATGCCACCTATATTGATGAATGTGCCCATATGTTACTTAGGGGGTTGCTATCAACAAGTAGTGTGGTGTACTGGTAGTACTGTAACTGTACTTTACAATCATTTCAATGGATGACATATTTCTGTATGCATTAGCTTCATATATACCTCCTGTGGCTAGGTGGTGCATTGTGTCACATACAGTGTGCCATGTGCTGTTGTATAGTCTTACATACTGGTTTCACTTTGTTGCTGTGCAGAACATGGTTTAATATATAGAACATGCCAGGCACTGTCAGGCAGTTCTGGGCTGAGCACTGATGTGTGGTATTAAAAGTGTGTATCTACTGACAGCCAATAGGTTGCTATATATGGCATTTCATTGATATCTGTACTTTAGAATGTTAAGTGTGCCACATGACTTGCTCACAATAATTGTTTTATTATCTTCCAGGGACATGTCTCATCATTACAACCCTGCGTATTCCCCTGAAGAGGAGGAAATAATTATATCCCCCCTATTACAACATCATATCCTGCTGTTCTCCTGATCCAGCCAGGACCAGCATGAGCGCACTGCACTGTGGCAAGATGTTGTCCGTTGGGCTAATGATGTAGGCATGCATAACCAGACTTATGAGCAGGTATGCCATCCCTGCAGTGATTTAATTAGACATGTCCGGCAGCATGCCTCCAATGTCCGCAGACAACAGCTTGTCACAGGTGGTGGTGCAGCATCACATCCGCCCCTCACCAGAGTGGAAGAGCTGCTCCTCAGCATGGTGGCTCCTGGACAACCACTACAACATCCATGTGTCATCATGGAGGCTGGAGTCACCCAGCAAACTGACTCGGAGCGTGCAGGTAACATGCCATGCCTGTAGACTACTGTTAGCTTGATTGTTAGAACATGCATATGTCAGATGTGTACTGTGTATTTGGAAGATGTGGAGCCTGGTGTTGTGCAATACTGATAATTTGGAAAATAATCTGTATGCCTGTGACTGTCAACCATTGCACTACTGTAAAATTGCAAACTCACAGCAGCAATGCCACAGTTGTTGACACTGACAAACTGTCTCATATCCTTGTAGGTCCCTCTGGTGTGACAGCAAGACAGCAGACCCATGCTGGTGAGTGTTCCACATTTAATATGGCAAATAACGTGCATGTCATAGGTGAGTTGTAGGCCATATACACATGTAAAACACCTACACATAATGCATGCTCTGCATGTTTTCTGTGGGATTATGCACATCCCAGTAACATGAGTAGCTGCCTCAAACACATGCTATATACAGAGCATCCCAAACAATTGTGGTACACTGTAGTGGACATTGTATAGGCAGAGTCAATACACATGCACACAACATACACCACCTTGCCATACGCAGTACATGTTAATATGATACACATGGCGTATTTAGACACCTGCTGTAAGGTCAGACTCCAGTATCCCAAATGTCATCCACACAGCACACATACTATACCTGAGGGGTAGAGGCCTATCATGGGGTGGTGCAAAACTCTTCAACAAACAACACATTCATGTTAGGCAATGCTCCCTTTTGAACACCTTACATACCCATGTAACAACTGCCTGTGAAATGGTTAATGTAGCCACAGTGCTGCAGTTCAGGTACAGCAAGATAGTTGCCAGTTTGGTACACATTAGTGGCCTTGAGTGACCACATGATGCTGCCTGATGATGGCTCATGGTACTACACTACATCCAGTTACAGTAACTACAGTACAACACATAGCATTCATTGCTATACACCTGACAGTTGTGTGCATCCAGCCATGGTATGTATACCTGTGAGTGATGGTGCACAGGACATTGAAAAGCATTGAATACTTGTACAGCAATGTTGTGTCCATGTACACATTGTGTTCCAGGGAGAGGCCAATCATTGAACAACACACATGCATCAAACACATGTATACTGTTATTAACAAGGACTCTCTACATTCGCACTGCATGCTGTTGAGCAACACACATCTTGCATGCTGACACGTGTGATAGGACTCTTTGGCTTGTGATACTGTACTCCACCATCAACCACTAATGGGTATGTTCTGGATTGCTGTTGGTGTGTGTGTTTGTGTGTGTGTGTGTGTGTGTGTGTGTGTGTGTGTGTGTGCCTACTTTAGTGAGTAGTGTATTTGTGTTCATGTGTTCATGTGTGCATGTGTGCATGTGTTCATGTGTTCATGTGTTCGTGTGCATGTTTGCATGTGTTCATGTGTTCATGTGTGCATGTGTGCATGTGTTCATGTGTGCATGTGTGCATGTGAGCTAACATCAGGTACAGATTGTAAAGTGTGTTTCCTGTCTCCCTCTCACAGGTGCTGAGGTTGTGTTGGTTGAGTGCAGCAGGGAACCTGAAGACACTGCCACAAATAGTGGAAATGATGAAACGTGTTGTGGCACAGGCAGGTTTGACAGGGTCTGTTGTTGGTCCACCAATCGACAGTACACAGCTTTCCACACTATTTATGCACACATTCATACTGCCAATACATCCCTCATCACCAATGGCCTTAGCTGAGGGACAGCATACAGTAGGCATTGACCAGGATAGTGTGGTATCTATGGCAAATGCATCCCCTCACAGCAGCCATACACAGATTCCTGGAATGGTACCACATAGGCGGATGTCCAGGGGTTCTTGTGGGTGCACTGCTAGTCGCAAAGCCCCTTGCAGACATGCCCCCACAGGTCTTACAACCTCAGGTATGTTCCAGGCTGTAATGCAGGCACAGGCACATATGGAACGGTACAGCAGACAGGGACTGAGGGCGCAGAGGGACCATAACACCGCTATCAATGACAGTATTCATGACCTTGCCGGTGCAGTGCATCACTACACCGAGGTCATTGATAGACGTTGGGGGGAGACATTAGATGTCCTCCGCAATGTCATGTCCATGTGCCAGGACAGTGCAGGATGGCCGAGAAGTCGACGTGGATATATGCCAGCAACATCATTGGCTGGCAATTGTCATGGACGACACACAAGTCACATCCACTCCCGTAGTGGCAGTACCAGCCCCAGCAATGTTGGTGCTGGGCTGTCAATAGACCCTCATAGAAGACCATGTGCACATGGCTCTGGACAGTCCCAGCAGGGACATGGGTCTAGTTGACATCCCTCTGCCTCTGATGATAGTACACAGTCTGGCTTAGTACCCGATACTGTCCGTTGCACCCCTGCAATGCACAGGTACTCTGTCTGTGGCCAGAGACGGTGATCTGTACAGCCTGGCAGGTACAGTCTGTGGCTGTCCCACAACCTCCCGTATATGGCAGCCACATGGTGGAACTGTGTGCATGCAGACACACACACATAATCCAAACACCTAGGGCTAACACATACGCACACACACATTACATCAACATTGACCCATGCTGTACTGTTGTCCCACACACACACACACACACACACACACACACACACACACACACACACACACACACACACACACACACACACACACACACATACATGTTGATTGGATGGGTCAATGTCGGGCTCTGGCAAACCAACAACACACCCTGTGCATATGATGAAACTGTGCCACCTCCTGTCATCTGTAACATTGATGCAGGAACAGGCTAACATGGTGCTGATGCACAGGGTGACTTTATAGCAGTGTAGCAATGTTAGCATGTTGTCAACAGTACAGTGTAATGATATCCTTGTAGGTATATCTGAGCAGGCATGATGCATTAAAGCTATGATTATCAATGTAGTATTGTTTACAACAGTGTTAATTCCAAAAAATGTATTGTACGCCCATGTGCCACTTGGCTGATGTGTGTAGTTTTGGCAGCATGTGTTGGTGAGTGGACAGTACATGTGTGATGTGTGCAGTACAGATTTGCAGGTGTACATTTCTGAACATGGTGGAGGTGCACTGTCTGCATGTACTTGCATAGTGGACACATGGGAAGGGTGACATGCCCTGTATTACACAGTGTCAACACTTCATAGTTTCTATTGGTGGCCAGTATGCATTTTAATACACACATGCTTTAACTTGGGTACACATGTGTGTATGACATGGTTTGACACTATGTTGTGGGTGATACTGTTACTATCTGTCATTGGTTTGCATTCTGGTAGTATACACAACCTCAACAGCCTGACTATAACCAATCGTTAGATGATGTTTTGACAACTCGCACACAGATGTAGGAAACTCAGTAGCATTTGGATCCGCCCGGTACTATACTATACCAGTAACCAGTGGTATTGACCGCCACCCATTCCTGGGCCCAGTCCTGTTTGGCATATAGCCCTCTTAGGTACAAGCAAACACACTAGGGATATGTCCGTCCACATCTGGAAATGCATACAGTGGTCTACAATGCATTCTCCAGATGAGACACTTATCCTCCACAAGGGTATCATACAGACAGATACCTGTTGTCCAACCCATGCTGTAAAGCTGTACGCCAAATATAGCATAGTCATCCACATTTACTAAACATAGTATCCCAACAGTACCACATAGGTTGTAGCCCCAAGCATGTAGAACGGGTACTAATGTGTACATACAGCCAAGTGTTATGTCATCTGTCCTTTGGTATTCACATTTCCATAGGTATTCTGAAGTCACTTGGTGTATCACATAAGCAATAAGGGGTCTGTATGCATATCCACAAAGTTGTTGTACACATATAATAAATGTCCATTATTGACAGACTTTGTTGTGTTTGAACATGTCTGAAATATACCCCTGGCATGAACCCTCACTCACACTATTCTATAGAAACTGTCATGGGTGTGTGTGACACAGATGACCTAGGCCACAGATCACTACCGTGGCTGGTCTTGTCACAAACATACATATGTGACCGAAGGTCTGAGAAGCAGCAGCACAATCTGTCATAGGTAACAGATGTATTCATGTAGAAAGCATGTATGAACTAATTGAGGTCACATGTACATATATGTATTTGCCACACAGATACCTGAAGTGTGCAATGCACATACTGTTGTTATACTGATATGTCATACAGCAGTAAAAGCTAAAACCACAACACATTGACCAACAGTATTACACACACTCACAGATTGCAGGGGTCAAACCCCTACCTAACTATGTTATGATACTAGAGAAATACGCATTAACACGATGTGTTATACACTTTACTGAGAGTGTTTGTTTCCACTGCTGTATTTGTAGGATGCTGACATCATGAGACTTGCCAAACAGGAATATAACACTTTTAAGGTGTTTTCCTAGTCTCCAAAAAGGGAAACACTCTCAAAGGAAATCACACAGAAACAAACACACACCCCCCACACACACTCAGCAATTGCAGGATTCAAACCCCTACCTATGTTATGCTACTAGAGAGATATGCATTAACACGACGCGCTACATACTTTACTGGGAGTGTTTATTTCCACTGCTATATTTGTAGGATGCTGACATCATCAGACTTGCCAACGAGGAATATAACACTTTTAAGGTGTTTTCCTAGTCTCCAAAAAGGGCAATACTCTCAAAGGAAATCACACAGAGACATACAAACCCCACCACACACACACTCAGCAATTGCAGGATTCAAACCCTACTTAATTACGTTATGATACTAGAGAGATATGCATTAACACAACGCGCTATATGTTGTACTGGGAGTTTTCATTTCCACTGCTATATTTGTAGGATGCTGACATCATCAGACTTGCCAAAGAGGAATATAACACTTTAAGGTGTTTTCCTAGTCTCCAAAAAGGGCAATATTCTCAAATGAAATCACGCAGACACATACCCCGACACACACTCAGCAATTGCAGGATTCAAACCCCTACCTAACTATGTTATGATACTGGAGAAAAATGCATTAACGCGATGCGCTGTATGCTTTAAGGGGAGTTTTCATTTCCACTGCTATATTTGTGGGATGCTGACATCATCAGACTAGACATGGTAATGTGTGTGCACTTAGTTTTATGCAATCCCAGGACTGAGCAATGGGGGACAGCAGGTGTTACCAGCTTGAACAATACTCCACAATTCTTACCTTGTGTGATCTATCTGTGGCCCAGTTGCCAATCCATCCGATGACAATACATATTTATGCACAGGTTGTTGATTTTGTGGATACGGCATGTGTCTGGGATGTTGGAAAAGGGCTATTCAAAGTGTATGTGGGATGTGTGTAGCTCATTTCATTGATGTATGTCCTGGTTGGCTGCCTTGCAAACAGTCTAGCAGGTTTGGAAACCATGATCTTCCCATGACCAAACCAAGGTTGGTAGGGTTGTGTGTTTATAGGCTTCCAATAGTTCTGTTTCTTACTTCAATCATGATGGACTCCATGGCCTTGCAGATCAGACTTCTTAGGCTTATAAGACTATAGTTCCCATGGTCTGTTGTGCACCAGCACCAAAAAAAAAAAAAAAAAAAAAAAAAAAATTTTTGGCACATCTATGTATTTTTGTTATTTTACTCTGCACTGTATTGCTTCATTATGCTTGCTCTTTTTGCACATTTTATGTAAATGTATTTCCTGACTGCTTGAATCTTACTCTTGTATTATACCATTAACTTTATGTAACCATGTTTCATTGTATTGCTTGTGGAGCTTTTCTCCCCGGGCCTCCACTGAAAATGGGCACTTCTTGGCCCAGTGGACTTCCCCGGTAATCAAACTGAAATAAAAAATAAAATAATAAATAAAATAATAGTGTGCCATATGTTGCTACAACCCATTCAACAGTTTCATATCCTGTAGAGAGGGTGAGGCACAACCGACTGTTCAGGTGCAGGGTCTGTTTGTTCTGCAGTTCATGTATATGCTATGCGTTGCCTCTTTGCCAAGGCCAAAACATACTGGGCATGCCTCCTTCTGCCTACTGGGGCAGGCTCAGGTTGTTCCTCCTCCGAGTCACGCTCTGCCTCTGATGGCCTTGGCAATGGTGGGGGACTGTTTGGCCTGGCCCTATGCTGCTCCTGCTGCAGCTGTTTTCACAGGATCATATTATGTAGCATAGCACATACCATGACTATTTGGGTACATGTAATTGGTGAGTACTGCAAGGCTCCACCAGATGTGTCCAGGCACCGGAACCATGACTTGAGCAGCCCAAACACATGCTCGATTACATTTCATGTTTGTGCGTGTGCCTCATTATGGCGTTCCTGTTCAGGTGTGTGTGCATTTCTGATGGGTGTCATCAGCCACGGCTCCAATGCATATCCAGCAACCCCCACTAGGTGACCATGAGGGATGTCCCCATTGGCAAATGGCTGGTACAGCTGTGTCAGATGCCAGATATGGGAATCATGGTAGCTTCCAGGGCAGCCAGCACACACATTCATTATTACGCCTTGGGCATCACACATGACCTGGCAGTTGATGGAGGGGAAACCCTTGCAGTTAAAGTAGGCCCTACCTTGCTCACCAGCTGGTACTTTGATGTGTATGTGCGTGCAGTCTATTGCACCCACTACCTCAGGTTATTCCACTATTTGCTGGAAAAGATGCATATTGCTGGCCAATACCTCATGGGAATTGGGGAAATATACATGATCACCGACATGTGCTGACATGGCATTCAGGAACTGGTGTAGTACCCTGGATGCTGATGCCTGTGAAATCCCCATCATATCACCACTTGGTCTCTGGAAGGTACCTGTTGCTAGTATTCTTAGGCTAACACATACCTTGGTTTCCACTGGGATGGGTTCCACTCTGTTGGTTCTGTGTGTGAGGTGTGGCCTGCACAGCTCAACAATTTGCTGCATGAGGTCTCTGTCCACTCTATAGTGCTCCACTATCTCCAGCTCATGTAGCCCCTGGTAGGTTACCCTGGGCCTGTACACTCTTCCCTGTCTCCTCACTGTGGGTTGCTCAGCAGCATTTGCATTGTTACCACCATCAGCATGTTGCATATGTCGCCTTATAACAGCAATGGCAGCCCCTAACATTTCGTTGTATCAGTAAAACATATTCAGTTTTCACTTCTATTAGCTTACTGCAGTGTTGCAGTGTCTCTGAGAAAAACATAATGGAAAGTTGTTTGCAGAGTTTTAAGTGCTGGGCTGGGCTAGTCTACTGCCTGTGTAATTGGCTGATTCTGATTGTTTTCACCTGCTAGCTCTGCCAGTTCTCCTTGGTTAACTTCCTACTATTTGTTGTGCTTCCTTTTCCCTTTCTCTTTCCACAGGGGGCAGCACCACGCAAACAAGCGCAAGCATGCACACACCAGCTCACACGTGCGCACACATGCTTACACGGCCTAACACTTGCTGGCTCCAGCTTAAACGCACGCACACAGGTGCACATGTGATCACACAGTCTTACTTGGTTTTACAGGCGCGCACACGCACGCATACACATTGCAGGCACTTATACAAGAAACTTTAGTGTTATCCACAGCATACACCTTCAATTTCTTGCCTTTAGCTAGGATACCTGTTGACACACCTCTTCCAGTGATGGGTAACCGACAGCAAACACATGCCACTCTGCTCCAATGAGCTTACATTCTTTCATACATACCCCCTCATGATGTCACCCATCTTCTACACTGATACTCCCCTTATCCTACTCTTACACTCCACGAACTTTGCTCATATGCCATGTGAAACTGGGATTCACTATCCTTACCCTCATTTGCATAGGATTGCCTACTAATGCTTGGTTACATCTCTTAGACTGAGCTCCCCCCTTAGCAACCTCTACTCAGTAGCCATGTTGTCTTCAGCCTGCCATTCACTTGAATGGCAGTTGAATATTTAGAGTAATATCCCTATTTGTGGCTTTTATTTATTTTTTTCATGGTTTTTACAGCACAGCACTTTTGCTTGATGCTGCGCTATGCTTAAACTTCGGAGATCGAGGTAAAAAAAAAATTTTTTTTTTTTATTTTGCAATGGGAAGAATTGCCAATGGCCATATATTTGGCCATTGGCATGCTTCCTCATCTGGATGCATCCTTTATTTGGAGCTGTGACGGCTCTGTTTTGCTATTTGCAGAATGGCACTCAGTTGACAACGGAGTACATTTCTACAAATAACACTACTCTTACTCGGACAGGTTAGGGTTTCCTGGATCGCAAATTTACCTCATTTGCATTACTTTCAACAGCAAGTGAGGTAATTTGCATAACCTAGCCCTGTCCGTGTAAGAGTCATTTTAGGAGCTCTCTTGCACGCCCCTGCTGGCTGTTCCTGGATCGCTCGGCAGACATGTTGGCTGCATGGAGTCTTACTCTACTCTTAGACTCCATGCAAGCCTTCGTGAATCCGGCCCCCTATCAAACTCCAGCGAGTCATTAGGAGAGCTAGAAGACGTAATGGAGAAATTTTATAAGATTTCAGGTCTACACTTTAATAGATCAAAATTTTCAAATAAGTAAAAAGAACTACAAGTTACAGATAAATCCATCATAGGAAAATAAGAACTTACACTAAATTATTTAGGAATAGTGTTATGCAAAAATATAAACAAAACAATATTAATAAATTATAAAAACATTATTGAAACAATAAAAAAATATATAGAAAAGTGGAACAAAATGATATTAACTTTTGAAGACAGATTGCAATTAATAAAAATGGTCTTATTGCCAAAAATATTATATGTAGCATTAGCAATACAGTTAATTCCTGAAAGATGCATTCTTAAAGAAATAAACTCATGTTTAATAACATTTTTATGGTATCCCAGAAAGAATAGAGTAGCTCTAACTCATCACATTAGACCCTGGAAACACGGAAGATTGAACTTCCCAGAAATAGAAACATATATAAAAGCATCTGTGCTTAATAACTACAATAGACTGGATAAACCCAAACTATTTTGTCAACTGGAAAGAATTAACAACAGCTATATTAACAAATTCATTTTATCTGTTAAAAAAATTTAATAATAGATAAATCAAAGCAACCCTGGTACATACTATGCATAAGTATACAATATAATATAATAAAACCAGGCAACAAGTTGCTTGCAGTAAAAGGTAAACGCTCCTAATTCAGACGACAGTGTATCATAAATAAATTAACCACAAAAGGAGAAATGGCTTTGCAGTAAAAAATCCAGTTCCCAATGTAAAATAACAAAAACAAAAACAGCAAACCTCTATTTCCAAAGTAAAACAGCTTTTTCAGCTCATAAAAGTAGTATGCTGCAAAGTAAAGCAAGTGTAGCTGGTTCTTCAACCCAAAAACAATCGCACAAAAGTATAATCCAAACGAGAACTTTAATAGCTAGCTAGAGTTAAGCGCTTTCACCAAATGGCTTTTTCAAAACTTCAACAACTGCCATTAAAAACAAAGCATTTAAATATACAATGGAAGAAGTTCATTGGTGCACATGACATAGTTAATTGACTTAAACTCTAGTTCATTTACATATATACAGAAATCCTTCTGATATACTTCTAAAATACATTTAAAAAAGCTAAGATAGTTTATTCATCATAATACAGAAGGACATAGTATAAATACACATCTATGACCTAAAACAAATGTAAAATAAGATAGTGAAATGTTATAAAAAGTTATAAAACATCCATAGTGTAGCATGAAGAGGAAAAAAGGGGTAAAATACGATTGATTCAAGTGTAACTATATAAAAATGCTCCATAAAAGTCTATATAAGTCTATATGTGCAACAGGGTTCAGATATATGATAGTACATGAATTAAAAAGTATTGCAGGTAGGTATGTGTATAAAAAATAGATCTCCCATATGTACCCCTTTCCCCATAGCCAACAAATCCTTCCCAGGGAGACAGAGATCCCAAAGCAGAGGGAGGAACAAACGGAAAGGGTCAGGAGGGGAACATCCAGGACCAAGTTTGAAGAAAATGTGGGAGAAAACAGGGGGACCCTAGTGGTCAACCTTTCTAACAGGCCTTTAAGTACCTTTGAAGAGGAAGTTTTAAACAAGGGCCTAAGTTTTATCCCTACACGAGATAGTGAATTAACAGACTCTATTTTAGATGTAAAGATGTTTATTAGGAATATCCAACTGAAATTGAATTTTAGAGATCAAGACCAAGTAGAGGAGAAAAGAGATTTGGAGAGGTTTAGACCTAATAGTTTATATATTCCAAATATACATCCAGTTATAGAGACGTTCTCCAGAATGGTAGAGAATGATATATATAAGTACTATGATAACAGAAGTAAAAATACTACTAAAAACGTAATTACAATCTTACCTATTTACAAAACAAGCCTTAGACAATCTCAGAAATTACCTCTCAATAGTTATAAGACCAGCTGATAAGGGAGGCCCCATAGTGATTTTAGACTCCACTAGATACATCAGTATGATGGATTCTATGTTAAGTGATGGAACATTCTATGGTAATATAAGCCTTTTAGAGGTTGGCAAAAGTCTTCCAAGTCTATGACACTCTAGATGACCTCCATCGTAGTCATATTATTTCGGATACCCTATTTGAATATCTTAGAGTTAGGAATCCCTTGATACCAGTAATACAAGGCTTACCGAAGATTCACAAGTCATTGACTTCCCCTCCCCTGAGACCTATTGTAGCAGGACAAGGATGGCTAACTGAGCCTTTTTCTATTCTACTAGAATATTTTCTTAGACCTTTAGTGGATAGTAATAAATTTATCCTTAAAGATAGCAAACAGTTTTTGCTTGACTTATATGAGTTTACTGCTACATTGAAAGATAGGGAACCATTTTTACTGGTTACACTTGACGTTACTAGTCTCTTCACTATGATTCCTAACCAAGAAGGTATGTTAATGTTTCAAAGATATATTCGTAGTAAATCTAATTTTGAAGAAGGGACAGTGGACCTACTTTCTTTATTTTTAGAGATTGTTCTTGAGAACAATATGTTTATTTTTGGAAAGGAGATCTATATACAGAAAGATGGCGTAGCTATGGGCACTTCATGTGCCAATAGTTATGCCAACATTGTGATGGCAGACTGGGAGGAGAATTTCTTTTTTCCGTTAACTTTATTCCAGAAATATGTGGGTTACTACAGACGGTTCAGATGACCTCTTTTTATCTGGAAAGGAGATGAAGCATCCCTTCTGGAATTCTTTGATTCCATTAATGGACTAACGGATTTCTTGAAATTTACTATTAATTATTCCAGTATTGAAATATCATTTCTAGATGTCCGCATAAATAGATTACCTAGTGGTTTATTAAATACATCAGTGTATAGGAAACCCTGTTTTAGGAATACACTGTTGCATCGACATAGTATGCACCCCAGATATGTTTTTGAGAACATTATGAAAGGGCAGTTTATGCGAGCATCAAGGTTGAACCCATGCCCCTCAGGACATTCCAAAGAGATTGAATCACTTACAAATAGATTTTTGGGACGTAAATATATGATGAGAGACATAGATAGGAATAGGAATCAGGTTGACAAGTTGAGAGACACAGTGGCTAAACCTTATTTTTCAAGGAAAGAAGCATCTGAAGCAGTACCAGCTATCAGTAGGGGTGATAATGTTAAGTTGTCCTTATTTTACTCTAGAGATGTTGACAAGATCAAGGAGATAGTACATAGACATTGGGGAATCCTTGGATTGGATGACCAAATCTTAGAAGTAGTAGGTGATAATCCAAGGTTTGTCTATAAGAATAAACCCAATCTAAAAAGGACCTTATGCCATCGCCCTTTAGTAGAACATGGTTACCAGAAACCAAGATTTGACCATAATACAATATCCTGTCAAAATTGTAATCAATGTCAATATATAGACAACAGTGACACTTTTAAACATCCGACAACACAAAAAATTTTTTACTTTAATACTGGCACCAATTGCACCAGCAATAATGTTGTATATATTGCTAAGTGTGTCTCTTGTCCGGTATTTTATGTAGGCAAGACTTGCAGACAACTTAGAGAACGTATTAAAGAACATGTTTACAACATTAGGATAGCATCTGATCATAATGCACTTGCCAGACATGTTAGAAATACAGGACCTGACCATTACTTTAACTTTAGTGTACTACAACAAGTTGAACCTAATCTCAGAGGTGGAGATGTTGATTCACATTTATTGGAATGTGAACTGAGATGGATTGTCCGCCTTAGAGCGACAAATTCTGGTGTCAATGATAGAGTCCAGGTTAAACCATTACTACGTAAGAAAAGGGTTTTAGACCCCTACTTAGTTATTTCTCCTTCCCATACACACGCCTACCTGTATCACCTTTGTCTACTGAGGTGGATTGTCCCCCTCTCTGAGCAGACATTTTCCTGGTGTCATTGATGGAGTTCAGGTTTTACCTTTACTGTGTAAGCAAAATGTTTTAGATTACACACTTAGTTGCCTTCCCCTTTTTACACATACCTACCTGCAATACTTTTTAATTCATGTACTATCATATATCTGAACCCTGTTGCACATATAGACTTATATAGACTTTTATGGAGCATTTTATATAGTTACACTTGAATCAATCGTATTTTACCCTTTTTCCTCTTCATGCTACACTATGGATGTTTTATAACTTTTATAACATTTCACTATCTTATTTTACATTTGTTTTAGGTCATAGATGTGTATTTATACTATGTCCTTCTGTATTATGATGAATAAACTATCTTAGCTTTTTAAATGTATTTTAGAAGTATATCAGAAGGATTTCTGTATATATGTAAATGAACTAGAGTTTAAGTCAATTAACTATGTCATGTGCACCAATGAACTTCTTCCATTGTATATTTAAATGCTTTGTTTTTAATGGCAGTTGTTGAAGTTTTGAAAAAGCCATTTGGTGAAAGCGCTTAACTCTAGCTAGCTATTAAAGTTCTCGTTTGGATTATACTTTTGTGCGATTGTTTTTGGGTTGAAGAACCAGCTACACTTGCTTTACTTTGCAGCATACTACTTTTATGAGCTGAAAAAGCTGTTTTACTTTGGAAATAGAGGTTTGCTGTTTTTGTTTTTGTTATTTTACATTGGGAACTGGATTTTTTACTGCAAAGCCATTTCGCTCCTTTTTGTGGTTAATTTATACAATATAATATAACAAAACCTTCTAAAACAGCACTGATTAATCATTACATCAATTCCTTTAGGAAACTTATAATGCAAACATAGATCTAAAACTTTGGTTTGACCTTTTAACCCCATTTACCATCACTAAGAACTTTCCTCAAAAATATATAGGGAAACAATAACCTCCTGGGAACAAAATGGATTCTTATGCTGGTTTCAATCTGTAAATAAATTAAATGTTTTAGATATACACATGATAAAAACTGCTTGCAATATTCCAGCACAGGACTGGTTAACCTTGCAAAGCATTTTAATGTACACTCAAGATTTATGCAGATTCATTAATAATTCCTCATTTAAAGATATTCCAAATCTAATAAGTTTTCTGTATGAATTTATATATAATAGCTGTGAAAAGAAAAATTCCATTTCAAATCTATATAAAGAGTTAATAACATATAAAACAACTCCCAAACCATCATACTGGCAGTTCTTAACAAAAGGTCAGTCATTGCAGTTAACAGAAGAAATTAAAACTAACATCTTACTATCAGTTAATTACACCTCTAACATACAAGTACTAGAAAATATTTAACTGGAAATACTTGCATAGAGCATTTTTAACACCAGATAGAATCAAAAAGATCAGTACTACTACAAATGTTTTTTGCTGGATGTGTGAAAAGTCAAATAAATCAGATTGGAATGGAATCAATCATTTTTTACAAGCTTTATTTAATGAATCCTTTACCTTAACTAAAGTATTGATAATTCTAAATGTAAATGAAGGTCCCTACATGAATAAGACAAATATGTATTTGTTATGGACAATACTTGCTATATCTAGGAAATGCGTAACCAGAAGGTAGAATTCAAATACATCCCCTGCCTTGGAAGAATTCTACACTTTACTGAAGACAACTGCATCGATGGAAATAAAAATCAAAGAGCTACGAATCTATCCCAGGCCATTGGTAAATAATCCTTGGAAGAAAGTTATATCTTTGTTGGACACTCTGCAATAATCAATATTGTATCTCTAATAAGTGATCTGTTAATTCTATATTTAATAACATACAGTGTATATAACTGAAAGTCAGGCTATTGTAAATATTGTATATAGTTTTTTAAAATGATATTTAAAAATATTATGTACATGTTATTTTAATTGAAAATAAAAAAATATTTGAGGAAAAAAAAAAGAAAAGCCTTTTACATGGTTAATCTCATAAGTAAAGGGACTGCATCCAGAAAAAAGGAGATTATTGCCTCTCTGTACTCCTTCCTCAGTAGACCTATAATTGAGTACAATGCCCCATTTGTTGTGTACCTCTCCAAACACCTTCACCAACTGGAAAGGACACAGAAATATCTCACAAAGAGAATTCATGGCCTCCATCACCTGTCCTATGTGGACAGGCTCAAATCACCATCACTGGAGGTCCAAACAGTCCAATTGCATACTCTGTATCATTGTGCAGAGGTGACCTGTGTCTCACCTAGAAGGCAATCTCAGACCCTGCTCTACTAGAGATGCTCTATATCCATAAGTCTAACTGCTCGTGCATTACCCAATTAAAAGGCTTAAATCTAATATGTGACATTAACAGAACCTGTTGGAGTCACAGGTTTGTCTCCCAGAGTTTGACACGTCTCTGGAATAGACTCCCCATACATGTCAAACAAAGTACGCCGCTGACCCTCTTCAAGTCCAACCTTAATGAGTGGATGGGAAACCTCATATTTGTCCCAGAGGTTCCACCTGTGTTCCTCATTGACAGGGGTGACAGGTGCTGATTGAGGTTTCATTTTTGGGGATAAACACTTGGTTACGCTTGTAAGGGTCTCAGGGCCATTATGGCACTTTTTCTGTATCAAGCAAAACTTAGCCTTTCAAGGTATAATTGCAAATTGCCATTCCTATCATTAGGTTATGCATTTCTTCTGCTAGCAAAGTGCCATTTAGAAGAGAAGACATTTTCTTGTCATCTATTTGATGTCAAATGCTTTCACTATCATGTGCACTTTTGTGATATCTTCCTCAACCCCCTTTTCCCCCTTTTCTCTTCTGCCCAACTCAAAATAAACCACTTGTATTAACATTTCATATAACATTCTAGGTGATTTTTAAGGATAAATAATTATATCCTTCCATGCCCTTTCTGCATGCCATCACGGTGGTACGCACTAACACTGTCATTATCTTCATTTGTGTATTCAAAAACTTGCACTATTCATTACATTTCTTCCCAATCAAACCTCTCCTCAAGAGTGAAACTAGGCAACCATACTCCAAATATGGATTTGAATCTACCTTTAAGGAGAGGTTTAAGTAAAGCATAGAAACTGATCAACACCGTGTTAAAGATATCCCTGAACACTCTTAGCATAACTATTTAGGTAGTCACATATTCTTGAGTAGAAGCATACCTGTCTTAACCAGCACTCTGTGTCAGTCCATAAAGTGGTGCCCCACCCCCTTAGCTCTTCACGTGAAGAGAAAAAAAATTGCAGGATGCTTCCTGCAGACAATATAAGAGTACCCAATACCTAAGTCTATATACTGCTTGCACAAAGCGCTATGGCACTCAGGTTTTAATTAAAAAAAAATCTTCAAATGAAGCAATCAAAAAAGTTATTTCTTCTATTGGCACACCAAGCAGGTAGTCATATATATTCCCCCCCTCTTGACCCTTCTTTCTAATTCTTTAATAAAAACATAATTTCTTCAGTTGAACTGTATGTAGCATGCTACTTGATTAGGGTTGTCACATTTTGTTGTGGCTAAAACCAGTCTTAGGCCACACTCCTCACACCTCCCACAACCCCACCCATGTACTGCTCACTTTCCACTCATTTTGTGACATTGTCGCCATGTAAAACGAGGGTAATGCCTTCTTTTTCCATTCATGATGCTTTTTTTCCTGCAGGTTTACTATGCTTTTTTGTAAAAAAAGAAGCATAGTAAATCTAATGTTTTAACAAACTCTGATAGTCTGTTTCTTTATTAAAAACAGAATACCAAAGTTTGTAAAGTGTTTTATGGACTACCGGACAATCAGTTTGACATCTGGATAGTCCAGGAAAAAAAAAAAACAGATATGTGCAACGCTATACTTGATACAAATGTAGCAAACAGTTGCTACAGTTTATACCCTGCCTGCTCAGAGCACTACATGATTCAGGTTTTAGTTCAAAAAAACGTTTTTTCTTTAACTTTTAAATTGCAGCAATCTGCTTGCTTACAGTTTATACCCTGCCTGGATGGAGTATTATGGTGATTAAAAAAATATATATTTCTTATTTTATACTGTCGCAAAATGTTTGCTCAGGTTTTAGTTAAATAAAAAGAAAAATAAACAAATATATATTATTTTACTTTTAAACTGTAGCAAACTTGCTTGCTAGAATATAACAAACAGGTGCTACCATTTTTATCCTGCCAAATCAGAGTGCTACGGTGCTCATGAGAAAGGAAGAGAGACTTCCTGGAGCACAAAACAAACCAGTAATATAAATACTTAGACTCTAAACACTTATGCAATTGGATTGTTTGGACCTCCAGGAAGTAGCAGTATGAGATCAGCTACCTACAAGTGGTACGTTGTAGAGCTACTTGTTTTGGATACCAAGTAATTTTCACCTCTCTATAAGACATGCAGATCACATAGTAAATGAAACATGCAGTGTACAAACGTGTTTGCATGTGTTTTGTGTGTCTGTGCGTGTGTGTGTGAATGTGACTACTATACTGACTGCTGTGTGTGTGAGTGTATGCATCTGAGTGACTTTCTGTGTTTTTTTTTTCTTTTTTTGGTCTTTTTGTTCACCACTGTTTTGCTCAGTGGTAGAAGCATAGCTGGTTCAACCAGTGTCCTCAGCCAGTATTGTGAAGCAGTGCCCCACCCTATCCACTCTTCAATTGAAAAGAAAAAAAAAGCGCTTAACTGTAATAAACTGATCCATACGTTGTAAGCAAATGGCTTACTACAGTTAATTCTATACCTCCACCCAGCACTTACACTGAAGAAGAAAAAAAAAAAAAAAAAAACAACTGTTCCTTCTATGGCACACCAACCAGGTGTACAGATGCATGACACACACCCCTCCCTCCTGCCCTGCCCATTGAGGTCCCATTTTTCTGCCATGCCCAAAACCTGCCATCAACTAATTTCTTTTAAACTCTAACAAACTGTTTACTATAAATGTAGCAAACCATTGCTACAATTTGTACACTGCCTGCACAGAGTGTTTGCTATAAATGTAACAAATAGTTGCTACAGTGTTAACCCTGCCTACGTAGACAGGTGCAGGTTTTTTTAGTACTTTTAAACTGTTCATAGCAAGCAGTTTGCTACAGTTTAGACCACACATGGAGTGCTACAATGCTCAGTCTTGACACCAAATATAATACCAACTTTTAAGCCAATATTGCATTAATGAAAGATCAGGATTGGCTGGTCGCACTCCCTTAAATTTTGTACCTGGGGCAGTTATTTATCTCTCCTTGGCTTAGCAACTCTACTGGTCAGTGGACTCAGACTCATTTGGCCCTCATGTTTAGAGATACTTCATTAAAGTTCAGTCTGAATAAAATATATGACAGAATTATTTTAGAAGTGGTGGGGAAAGAATCCCAAATGTTTGTGGTATGAATGCAAAATTAAGATCTACAATACTTAGTTTTGTGCATGATGTTTGGACTGGGAGCACTGATATGATAATTTGAGGGCCTGAGTAGTAGGTGGCAAACTGGAGGAGAAAGGACTCCAGTTTTAACAGTTTGAAAGCAACGCAGCCCAGTAGTGAATGAGATCTCTCTTTTGCATGTAGCCATTTTGCTTGTGCAAGGGTAAGGCAGTGATATGCTTCTCAGAGAATGGGGTGATAAATATGCAGACAGAGTTGTTAATTGCTTTACTAATGAAAGGTTCTTCTTTCATGCTGTGATGATGACAGGGAGGGCATATTCTATTTGTGCTAGAAGGATACCATTGCCAATTGCAATCCTGCTTTCTGGTGAAGAAAAGTGGGAAACTTTGTGGACTAGAACAGCAGTTTAATTGTGGCCCTTGTTTTCCTAATGTGAGCCAGAAAATCTAAATGTTGGTCAAGTTAGTCATCCCAGTAAAAGATGTGACTTGTAGTTTCTGGCTTATAATATTTATTACATTGGATGTGTCAGCTATGGGGCACTGATATGAGCATGTTGTGTGCCTTAAATATCACAACGTTTAGTTAATTTTGTTTGCATTTAGTAGTAGTTGCAAAGCAGTGATAGGTCATTTTGTAACTCTTTTTAACTGTGGTGTGAGAAGGAATGGATATATCGGTAACTATACTGTCTGCATACAGCTGGTAGTTGTAGTGGTTTAGTGGGCAGCCTGCTCATGTTAATAGAGAAGGCAGGGGATAACAGAATGGAATCTTGAGAGACACTTTTTAATAGAGGAGCACCGGTTGACAGTTTTTTACCTAACATTAGCAAGAAGATCTTATTAAAAGAAAAAGCCTTGGATCAATGAAGTGCTTTTTGGCTTATTCTTAAAGTACAGACAGTCTGAAATAATAGATTATAATCAAATGGATCAAATGTTTTTGTAAATATATGAAGAATGAAGTAGTGAGATTGCCTTCATGGGCAATCATGCTATTCTTGTTGCACCCCTGACCATCCTAAACCACGTTGCCAGGGGGGATAGTATGTTGTATTCCTGAGCATTGACTAACTTTTTCAAAACATTTTGTGAAGGCTGGTAGAATAGAAGTAGGCCTAAAATGACTAGTGAAGGTAGATTTGAGAACTTTTAAGAGAGGTCTAACTATGACTTGATTCCATATAAATCATATTGTGTTGGGTCAGAGGCATAAATTATAGATGGGGAATTAGAGTTAAACTAGATGGTAATGGCATGCTTCTATAAAACAGGGATGAAGTCAGTTACTCATGGTATAATTCTATGACTCAGTGTGGAATCAGTCTTACAGGTTTATAGGTGTGTACTAGGCTAATGGCCCAGGGGCCTTTACAAGCCTAGCCCATAGAGGTTCCCTGGCATTTTGCTGCCCATCATTAGTTCCCAGTGCCTCTATCAAGTAGAGCCACTGGACTGATCCCTGGGGTGATCTTTCTATTTCCCATCCACTCTTCAAGATTTCTCTTGAAGAGACCCAGTGAAGTGCTCTGCTTGATATGTATGGGAAGTCTGTTCCAGAGCATGGGCAGTCTCTAGGTTATGAACCTGTCCCTCCAGCATGTTCTGTTGATTGTGGTAATGAGGTTGAGGTCTCTGGAGTGAGTGGTGTGGAGGGACTGGGATTTCTTTAGATGTAGCATTTTCAACAGAGCTGGTCAGACATGGCTTTGTAGGTCAAGCAGAGATCGCCTCTTAGTAGACAATATGAGACAGAGAATAGCTGGAGTTTTTTTTAAGTCTGTCCATGCAAGACATGTGTTTAAGGCCTAGGATCCTCTTTGTGAGGTACTTATGTGGCCTCTCCAGCTGTTGCACGTGTCTAGTGAGATACATGCCAAATGGGGCATTATACTCTATGATTGGTCTAATGAGGGAAGAGTAGAAAGAAATGATGACCTCTTTCTTCCTGGATGCAAAACCCTTGGTAATGAGATGTGCCACATAGGACTTTCTGACCACAATGGCAATGTAGTGGCAAAGTTGAGGTTGCTGTCAACCTGTGTCCCAGATGTCTTATAACACCTTTAGTGTTCAGTGGGCTCCCATAAATGTGGTAATTAGTGGGAACTGAGTTTTTCCCAAAGGGGATGATGACCCATTTTTTTGGCATTAGGCTTAAGGCCATGGTTTCAACACCAGTCATTGGTCTCAGTGAGGCCTATCTGTAGGATGCTGCATCACTTGGGGAGTTAATAATAGCTCCCAGATTGCAGTCATCTATGAATTTGGTCAGTCAGAGTCCCTCCGTGTTGGCCTGGACTTCTGAGAAGTAGATACCAAACAGGAAAGGACCCAGGACCAATCCATGTGGGACTCCACTTGTGACTGGTTGGCAGTCTGACTCAGAGTCTGCTTTCACACTGTGTGTTCTGTGAGCCAATTTGCAACCGACCTAACAATATAGGGGTTGATGCCTAGTTTGGTGAGTTTATCAATAATTCCTGAGTGAGGAATGGTTCAAAGGCCTTGGCCAGATTGAGGTAGCCTGTATGAACTTCCTTACCTTCATCCACCGCTCTGGTGACTGACTCAAAGAAGTCAACAAGGTTGAGCAAGCATGATCTACCTTTCATAAAACCAAACTGCATGGGATCTAAAGTTTGGAGAGTCCCTATATCCTTGTTAATTAGATCCATGATGATGCGCTCCATAGCCTTACATATCAGATTCATCAGGCTAAGGTCTGTAGTCACTCCTCCTTTATGGAGAGGGATGACTGTAGCAGTGCACCATTCAATAGGGACAAAGCCTGAGGTGAGGCTGTGAGTGAACAGAGCACATAGATGTGATGCCAGTTCCCTTTGTAATTCATGTAGAACACAGCCAGGCATATTGTTGGGTCCCATGAAAGCTGTATTCTTGGCCTTAGACAATGCAGCTTTAACCTGTGTTGTAGTAATGCAGGGTGCCTGGCATTCTTCTGGTATTGAGATTGGTCCTTTTGAGGGAGAGAGAGGTAAAATTGACACTGAATCTGTTGGCTCGGTATCAGAGGTAACATTGTGCAGTAACTCAGAGCAAACCTGGATATTGCCATGGAGATTCTTGATATAATTAAAGAAGGCTTTGTGATTGTTTTTAGTGTCCGCTGCAATTCTGCCTTCATAGCTGGCTTTGGAGGTTTTGACGAGGGATCTCAACTTTTTGTTGTGGCTAATAAGGGAATATTTCCAGTCTTGGGACTTCACCTTTTTCTGCAACAGTTTCTTCTTTCTGTTGTAGAGTTTATTAATGGCAGGGGACCACCAGACTGGCTTCTTTTTTTTGGAAAAGAGCATTTTGGTTTTGTTGGGTATGGCTAGTTCCATGCATTTATGTATGCTTTTGTGCAGTGCATTGGTGTATGATTTGGCAATCGTGCATTTATTTTCCATTGGCATGGGTGTCATGTAGTTAGCCACCTCTGTTTTTAGGAGTCCAAAGTCAGCTTTGGATAAGTTTTTCATGGTGGATACCTTTACAGGGGGTGTGGGTGAGATGTGGATTTCCATGGTGATTAGTTTGTGGTCGGATCTAACCAGGGGAGGAATTTACTATTGGTGTAGAGCAACTGTTGCCCATGTTAGTAATAACCAGGTCAAGGATTTTGCTTCCTGTAGTGGGGGTAAGAATGAGATGGTCCAAGCATTGGAACTGATGAATTCCAGGAAGCACTGGGCCAGTACATTGGTGCTTGAGTAGTTTTCCCAGTTTGTAAACTGAAGACCATGGAGCAAAAGAAAACCAGACACCAAGCTAGCACTTTTGTTCACTTTAGTATAAACTGAACTTCATCAGAAATGAACTGGTCCATCCAAAAAAGCCAGTATATATAGAAAAATACAAATGTCACATCATATAAAGCCACTCGTTAAAAATTAAATAATCAGAGTAAAAAAATTGGTGTATACACACAAACATAAACATGTGTCCAAACCATAAATGCATATGTCAATGATGAAACATTTGAAATATGCTTTCATCTAGCAAAGTGTACTATTTAAAATAAGAAAGTAATGGCTATTAAGGTCTTTGTGCTTGTAAAAAGCACTTAATGTTAACCATCTCGTTAAGACCAGGTGGCTGGTCTGCAGCCAACAAAATCTGTAAAAGACTTTCCCGACACTCTAAAATGATCTTGTAGTCTCCACTAAATGAACTTGCATCAACCTGCTTTAACACAAAAAAAGAAAATTTCTTAAAGTCTCCACAAACTACACAGTGTTGGGCTAAAGCATTGCAAACATCTTTTTTCTATATGGCTAAAGTGTGCTCGTAAATTCTCTGCTTGAGAGCCCTAATCGTTTTACCAACATAAAACATGGTGCAGGAATTACTAAAAGCCACATAAACCACATTTTCTTGTCTTACAAGTGTAGTGGCCCCTTGCCCAAAATGTTCTGCTGATGTGTCTAAATTCTATAGAAGTGCAATCCATAATAAATCTGCACTGTCAGCACTGACCACAAGGAAAAGTACTGAAATTACTGGCCATTGTCCTGTAATCCCTTCTGGTACCCCTTTCTAAAATGTTTTTAATATTCACAGTCCTTTGTAAGTAAAAAGTGGTCTATTACAAATGACCTTAACCAGTTCAGTATTCCCTAAAATAACTTTCCAGTTGTCCAAAAGTGTAAATCTAATCAAACTCATTTCATTAGAAATGGGAATGGGGAAAGCTTACCTGTAATTGATTGACTGTGCGTCCTCCAAACTTGAGGAAGTGGTGATCATAGCTGTGTTCGAAACACTGGGATACAAAGATGCATTGACCAAAATAGGGCATGCAATGCCATTTCTAAGGCCCACAACCTCAAACATAATGTTGTCTAGCCACCCTGAGTCATAACCCCTCTGCATAAAAAAACAAAATAGTTTCCTGGCCTCCAAAAGGAAAACATCTTGGTCACTAGTCAACCTACTCAGTCTTATAAACTGACCCTTGACTACACCATGCTTCATATGACTGGGGTGTAAACTGCCTTTGTGCAAATACTGGTTGACAAAAGTAGATTTTCTAAAGATGTTACTTGTGAATCTATGGTTGGAAAAATCAATGCCTAAATGAACATTTAAGAAATCAATTTCATTACCAAAATGCCCAATAGTAAACTTAAGGAAACCAGTAGAATTCAAGCAAACAAAAAATGAAAAACAAACCAATAAAACAAGCCTAAGGTGAGTAGTAACACAATGAGAGCAAATAAAATCCAAAGAACCATTTACTGAGCGCTTTCGGTGTGGACTGTGCCTCACCTTCATCAGACAAAAAGCATTCAATTAACAATCTATTTATATTAATTCTAAACAATTAAATTAATGAATGTAGCTTCATAAAAAAATAAAGGTAAATCACAGACAACATTTAAAAAGCCAATGAATTAGAAATATGCTCTTAAAGCATATTAATAATAATAAAAAATTAAGAATTAAGAAATTGAGCCAGCAACCAGAGGGTATTTCTATATGTACCCAATACATAAAGGCAGTCGACTAAAATACAAACTAAGTTAAAGTTAAATTATAAAAATGTTTTGAACTGTAATAATTCAACAAAATTGTAATTCATAAAACGCCAAACACCAAAAAAGCCGCAGAAAGACTGGACCACAGATGTGGGTTACCCTAGCTCAACAGATAAAGTGGAAACCTTTATTTGATTTTAAGCAGCCACTTTAAGTCTTATTAGTTGAACTACTTTATATAAAAAAGTCTTCCTGAAGCGTGTGGTTAAAGTTATACTATACCTTAACTAACCACCCGAATGCAAGCTTATAATTTATTACCATTTTATTAAAAGTGTATTATAATATTAAATATGTGTTAGTCTTATATACACTTATATGCTTAATAGTTTGTTTATACAAAAATAAGTAGGAAGTGAAAATGTAATATTTTACCAGCCAATGTTAAATGCATGTATGTGCCAATTATCTCCTCAAGGCTAAAAGTCTCAAGATACTTTTAATAGATAAATGTCCATTGAGGCCTGGGAAAGTATGTGCCCCTGTTCTAATTTGCCACATTAGTTCATCAATCTCTAATAAAAGTTGCCACCTCCTCTTATATCAATATGCCTATGCTGGAGGACAATAAATTTGAAACTAAGATCGGGGCACTCCAATACGTGTTTTGCCAATGCGTTATTAATGTCTTTCCTACATGAACTTGTCCCATATATGCATGTGTCATGCTTGCTGTTCAACTGTTGGAACTCTGGTGTGTTGGGTTAATGGGAACACTTCTGCATGCTGTTATAACTAATTGGGAATGCTGTTGACTGTTACTAACCCATATTTTCATTAAATCCTACCTGAAAAAATAAAAGGGCATTCTGCTACCAAAAAAAAATTACACCCCATACATAGCTGCCCATTTTGCAGACATGTCTGCTGGATACATAAACTGGTATTTAATTGGCAGTACAACATACTTTGTTGTCCTCACCTCTCTCACAGGGGTTGAAGGTTTCATATTTCCCTCTAAATTTATTGCATATGCACAGATGTTGCTGTTAAAGAAATGGGCAGCTATGGGCCTTCCCTACACCCGTCCTGCACATCTCGAGCTGTATTCCCTACTGTCTTCCCCTCTTTGTACCCCATTTTCACCACTTTCCTATCTCCCCATTTTCTTTTCTTTCAAAGAAATGAGCGTGGGGGTTAGCGGGAGTAAGCAATTTTAAGCAGTAGTTAGTGGGTTTGCGTGAGTGCGCACCTGTCTGCGCTTGTGTGCGTTTAGCTAAGCATCGCGCAAACCCATGCAAACCTGCTTACAACTGCTTAAAAGTGCCTTAGTCACTCTATGTCAGGGCCTTTGTTCTGCTCAGCAGCAAAATAAAATACCTCTGTCAGTCTCAAACCCCAGACCTTGTACCAACTAGATTGCATGAAGTACCATTGAGCCATGGTAAACATACAACAAATTGGTGCTGAAATCAATATATCATGCATCAGAATGAGTGAATGTAAAGGACAAATAGGAATGCCATAACACAAATCCTGTTCTGTGAATTTTTACTAGCAGTTTTTGTGGAATTGCATTACATGACTGTGAAAGGAGAACCAGCCATTCTAGCAGGAAATAATGTTACAGCAGCACTTTACAACCCCTACACAGTATCATAGCAGGACAAACACTAGCATATCTGATTAGGGCAGAGGCCATACTTCCCAACTGTGACTAATTTTCAGGCATGTCCATGATTTTCAGACAGGTTTTAGCTGTGTCCCTCTGAATCCCTCTGAAAGCTACTGATGTTAGGCAGAAAGGGGTGAATTACACTTAATGAATAATGAAAATAAGTAAGAATTAGACACCGCTTGTACATCAGGAAATGTGTATTAATCCATATGCTCTGATTCTCTCAAAGTCTCAACTTAATGTCTCTAATATTGTAAAGATGTACCTCACTTCTACCTACTTTTCCCTGAGTCTGTTCAAATATATTATTCCAAACAAAGTCCTATGCACGGGGGAGTGCACAGCCAAAACCATATCAGCAAAAACAAAAATTGGCCAGCAAAAGCAGACACGGATGTTAGAATAAATAAGTCCTTTATTTCAAAAAATATTCAGACCGGTTTCGGCAAAGATTGCCTTCTTCAGTGTAGGACAAACATATAATGCCCTGTTATCATATGTAATATATACATAATGCTAACCAATAGGCAAACAGAAGTCATGAATATTCATGAAAAACAGATGATGTGAGATACAAAAAATGCCCTAAAGCCTTGAGCATTCAAAAAGATCAGAAAGTGAACAAGTGTAACACTTGAGTACAAAAGTGGACAATATGAACAAATACAAAAAAAAAGAAAAGAAACACATGAATATTAACTAATAACAATAAAATAATGTAATGAACCATATAGTAATACATAATTGTAAATTACATATTAGATAATTCTCATTATAAAGAGGGGAATGATTTGGACAAATAAATAAATAATAAAATAGCTATCATACATGTAATATATACATAGTGATAGATGATGAATGCCCCCCAAAAAATTATATAATAGAAATGCACCAAGGTAATAAACCACAAATATATGAAACCTAAAGCTAGACATTGACTATCCGTCGATGCTTAGAGACAGAAAAACTCTACATAGTGGATCACTACAGATGGTCATTGAGGCCAGGAGAAAAAAGGCCCCCAAGGGTGACAATCCAGTATTTCTCTTTATGATCCAAAAGACCATGCCAACCCTGTTTATGACTACGATCGTCCATGATACGATCAATAATCATAAAAGTGAATTTGGCTTGTGGATGTTTGAGAGTATGTTGGTACAGGGCATTAGTAGTTTTGTGATTTCTAATATCACTACAATGTTCATTAATTCTAGATCTGAGGGGCCTGGACATTTGGCTAACATAAAACGCCCCACAGTAACAGTTGGCAAGGTACACAACCCAATCACTACCACAATTACCAAATATTTTAATATTAAATACTTGACTGGTATTGCGACTTGAGAATTCCTTAGATTTATTTATCAGTGAGCATGACCCGCAATGACCACAGGGAAAGGAACCCACTAACTCCACTCCATGTAATGTAAGTTGTTTATGAGTGCCCCCCCCCCACTGCCTATGTGTTTATAATGAGATAAGTATGAACCCAATGTTTTGCCTCGTTTGTAAGCAAAGCGACACTGTTGCCCCAAAAGTGACCTCAATTGATCACTGGCAAGCAAGATGTTCCAGTGTTTATTAATGGTGTTCCTTATCATGTTAATGTTTCTACCAAAGGTAGTGATGAATCAAAGGGGGGCCCCCAATGTGGTGTCCCGCTCTGTTTTATATTCTAACAACTTATCCCTATTGATCTGGTTGACCCGGCATCTGGCTAAGTTTACATCCTTGTTATCATAACCTCTGCTGGTAAATCTCTGACACAAATCCATGTAAGCTAAATCATATTCCACACCATTTGAACTGAGGCGCTTGATACGCATGAATTGTGACACCGGAATACTCCTGATAGTGTGGCGTGGATGCATGCTGGAAGCATGTAACAAAGTATCGTATTGTGGGTATTTACGGAAAACCTTAGTTGATAATGTAATGTCCTGATTCTTGGTGACTGTAACATCCAAAAAAATTGATGGTATTCTGATCATATGATAGCGAGAATTCCAGTCCCCATATATTACTGTTAAGGTATTCGACAAATTCACGTAAATAACCCAAATCAGCACGCCACACTAACAAGCAGTCATCCAGATAACGTCGCCAGATGTCCATTTCAACCTGATAAATATTGTGTGAATTGTCATAAATCATGTACTCCTCAAAATAAGCCATAAAAAGGTCAGCATAAATGGGAGTGAAAGACGCTCCCATTGCTGTACCTTGCAATTGCCAATAACACTGGCCTTGAAAGTGAAACACATTTTTATTGAGTACATGTTCTGACAAACAAATGAGTAGAGTGTTAAATCCCAGTGTATACAAATTTGCCCTGTTAAGCCAATATTGAAGAGATTGTAGGCCTGCCCAATGTGGAATACTGGTGTATAAAGCCTTGACATCCAAAGTACACATGTACCACCCTGGTTCTAACTGGGTATCCTGGATAATCTGTAGGAATTGGGTTGTGTCCTGCAACCTAGCCCCGATCAAGCCCAACAAAGGTTTAAGGTATTTGGTGAGAAAGGCTGATAGAGGTTCCGTTAGTGATCCTATTCCGGAGACAATAGGTCTGCCAGGAGGTTTAATTAGTGATTTATGAATTTTTGGCAAAAGGTATAGAATCTGTTTGCAGGGTTCTGATACAGTCAGGGATGAAAGACATTTTTTAGTAATAATCCCCTCCTCAAAAGCAAGATTTAGAAAAGAGTCAATTTCCTCTTTAAAATGCGGAGTGGGATCTATGGACATATGCATATAGCAAGTTTTATCTGATAGTTGTGACAACCCCTCCTGTATATAATCATCTGAATTAAGTACCACCACAGCACCTCCCTTATCAGCTGGGAGAACCGCTATGTCTTTGTTGTTACGTAGTTGATCCAATGCCAACTTATCACATGTAGTGCGATTATTTTGTAACATAATGTGACCATGATTTTCAAAATGAAGGTCCCTCAATACAGATTCCATGAAAATTGAAACATATTTATTCATAGGTGGTTGAAACACAGATCTACCAAACCTAAAATCATCCGATGTATGTGAACTATCCTGAGCAAAAAACAGTTTCAAATTGAGGTTGCGACAAAAAGCCTGAAGATCCTGAATAATATGATATTCATGAGAGAAAAAAGCTGGTATGTAATTGAGGCCCTTATTCAATAAGGCTGTTTGTTCTTCTGATAACAGGGTTCTAGAAAGATTCAAGACATTTTGATTTGGTACCTGGGCTGTAGCTGGGTGAGAAAATTGTTGAGTAAACCCTGAAAAGGGATGTCCGGAGGTTCTTTTCTTATGCTTCCTGCCCCCCCGATGCCCTGTGCCACGTCTAAAGGGATGTTTTTATTACTTTTCTTTCTGTTGGGTGATCCCCTATCAGAAACCCCTTCACTATCCGTAAGGGAAGAGTCATCCCCTGATGTACTATTAAAGGAACTATCCCTGTTTTTTAAAATAGATCTAGGCCTCTTTTTGGTACGACTGGGCCCCAACCTTGTTTGGTCCGTATCAGCAAATCTGACAGATCGACTGACCTCAAAGGGTCTACCCCTTTGGTAATCTGAAAAGTCTCTATGGAATTTTTTGATTTTACGTTCCTTGATGATCTTTTCATGTTCAGTCAGATCTTTTGATAATTTTTTGATGTTATCTTGGTATTTCGGAGAAGATTCAAATTTGCTAACATCTGAACATAATGTCTTAATTTCTTGTATATTCATATCAACAATCCTTTCATAATATTGTAATAATATATTCACAAATAGCATGGACCCCACCTGTAACGCTTCCTTCCAGTCCTGATTTAACTTGTCATCCGGTCTCCCCACTAGGGGTTGAAGGCGTATTCTGAGCCCCCTTGGGGCCATCTTCTGGGTAGAATAGACTCAAAACAATTTGAGATGCCAAATATTGGATCTTAGTGTTTTAAATCCCTTGGTAAGGGAATGAAAAAACATATCACAATCCACAGATATTGATTGTTCAGTAGTGTCCGGATCATTGCTTGGTGGAGTGTTGATCCCAAAAACACCTATATCCTGCCTATCAGCACATAATCCGGACAAAATACTATCCCGGTCCATGCTGTGAATAAATATGGGTGGTAGCCCACACCACTAGGAGAGGACAAATTATGAAATGTGGTTTAGGAACCCCAAGCGTACCAAAAAGTGCAAAAGATCCCTGTAATAATTACGTTCCAAATCTGAAAAGGGATAATCCCAATAGATGGTACCAAAACCAAGAGAAAAGGGCAGGAAACACACCAAAATTCCAAAAATAAGTTTTGAAAACTAGTCAAGTCCAGTACCAAAGAGTTAGCTAATAAACACAATAATGTGTAATTCAGACCAGTATATTGTCAATGAAAATTACCAAATAGTACAGCCCAGTTTGTAATTATAAACTAAAATATAGTTTCAATACACAAAATGACAAACTGCCCAAAAAATAGATCACTTGACCATTTATTCTGTGGAACCAAACAGTGGATGTGAATCCAGGAGGACAAAAACAACCAAAAATATTTTAAGCGACATGCAAAGTAATGTTAAGGGCTCGGATGAGGGTATTGTAATATAAAGTCCCAAATTGGGAGTATGAATTTAGCCCTAAGTGTATTGATATCAATATAAGTAGTACATTTGTAACTCAACTGTCTATGCAGTATGATTGATCAAAATCTTCTAGAGGACATGAATCCACTAAATTAATAGGTCTGTTTACTAAAATGGCAAAACCAATAAAACAAAACAGTATAATAATAGTGAATCAGTATGTCCAAGAACCACCAACAACTCCCTATGCTAGTGATGCAAAAATTAACTATTATGTATGGAATGCCTGACACCACATAAATGAAAATACAAAAAATGAATATTGGAATATTGTTAACTATTCAGCCAATAAAAATGGCATTGGGGCTAAATACAGTAATGTATCTTAAATACCGTGAGCTCAATGTAGAAACGCCACAATGGCTCAAATAGAACTTGGCCTAATAGTGCAATGGATGTACTAAAATAGTAAAATGTCTAGCAAAAGGAATATAACTTGGTCAGCAATGAAAAAAATGTGGTTACAATAATACCATGTTAACATGTCTTAAAATTATGTCCTATTCTGTAGTCATAAAGTCTGTATGTCAATAGAGCCCAAACAGACCACAAGAAAAAAAGAACAAACAATATCACTATATTCCCCCCAAAAATGAATGACCCAATACAATAGGATGATTGAAAACCTATAAGTTCAAATCTCAGAACAGGTCGAACCAACTGTGTTCTGAATCATTGGATATCCAAGGTGTTACCTAAGTATTGAGACATTAAGAGGCAAGTGATATCAGACATCACAGAAATGTAAAAAAATATAAAAAAATATATGTTTGCCTGGGCTTCAACACATACAAAATTTGAAAGCCATAAATTCACAATTGTGTAAAGACAGATAACACAGCCCACAGTTTTGGTAAGAAATATCAGTGTCCAAAGAGACCTAAAAGTCACAATAATCTGTCATGAATGTCGTTGAAAAAATATATGAAAATATCCATGGAACAAATGTAAGGTTAGCATAAAGTATGCCCAACTCGACAAACGTCGAGTGTTACTCTTACGTGTTGACCCGTCGCCTAAATATGTAACAAAAACTAGGCGTATAGTCTCCAACTAATGAAAAGTCCTACAATGGAATATAGTTCACATAATCCCAAACGACCATCCATGAACCAGTAAAATGTTCGATGATGTCCCAACAGTTCTTTGTAAATTTAGATGAAAAAAAGGTACAGAATGTAGTTCACGGTTGCGCCGAGTTCTTAATAAACACTAAGAGTTAAGACACATAGTCCCCAGTTGATATAGGTTAAATTCCCTTTGATACATTCCCGTTCAACTCCGTCAAGCTCAAACTGTGAAAAAATATAAGAATTTGCACAAAACTCATGCCAATACTGTAGTCCACAGTTGCTCAGAGTTGTTAATAAACACTAGACAGTAAAACACATAGTCCCCACTTGGTACACGCTAGATTCCCTACAGTGTAATCTCGTTCAATCCCATCAAACAAAGAATGAAAACAAATGTACAAATGTTCACGAAACTCACGCCAATATGACACTCATGGTGGCCATAAAGTGTCTAAAAAAACAGGTATTATGCTGAAATAATGTTCTCCCCGTTCCGAAGAACATCAGTAGATTTTACTTCTCCTGGTTCCAAGTAAGCAATAGTAGATAGAAAGAACACATATTCCCATACGACCAAATCCGGATATCAAGAAATAGTGATTCCGTTCACCATTGTCAGAAAGTAGAAAACAGTATCAGTTAGGCGAGGTAAAACAAGATGAAACCCTCACAAGCCTGAAGTAAAATTGTTCACCAAACTCACGCAAATATCCTGCTCCCAAACTGAGCCAAAAAGCACCCAGTAAACGGAATCCAATAGAAAAACACAATTCACAATATATTTAGATGGTATTGTCCAAAGTCATTGATCCACAAATGGTAGCAAAGTCAATAAAAGACTTACATATATAGAGAACCAGGGATTTAGGCCAGGACTGCATATCAAAGGCCTACTCAGTAGCGTCAAAACGGCATAATCCACAAAAAAACATTAGGCGACTGGCGTACAACACGACATCCATCAACAGGAACAGAAATGGTGTCCAAAAACGAAAAGCCCAGAGTATAAAGAAAAAACTCTGCGGGTATAAAATACAAATATAAAATTGATATCAGCCTTGAGAAAGGGAGATGCACATCCACTGCTCAGTCCCACAGCACAGATTCAGTAGACCATTCCAAACAATGTCCTATGCACGGGGGAGTGCACGGCCAAAACCATATCAGCAAAAACAAAAATTGGCCAGCAAAAACAGTCACGGATGTTAGAATAAATAAGTCCTTTATTTCAAAAAATATTCAGACCGGTTTCGGCAAAGATTGCCTTCTTCAGTGTAGTACAAGCATATAATGCCCTGTTATCATATGCAATATATACATAATGCTAACCAATAGGCAAACAGAAGTCATGAATATTCATGAAAAACAGATGATGTGAGAAGAAGGCAATCTTTGCCGAAACCGGTCTGAATATTTTTTGAAATAAAGGACTTATTTATTCTAACATCCGTGTCTGCTTTTGCTGGCCAATTTTTGTTTCTGTTCAAATATATACCTGAGTGTTTGAGAGGCCTGGCAGAGGCAGAAACACACAGGCATATCAGCTATTCTGCTGTTACGCACTGTGCAAATAGCTTTGGAAGGAGTTCCAGAAGCATACCCTTATGTAGGAGTACAACACTGAAATACCAAGGGATGTAGCCATGTACTGGTAGCAACCTACTGTGACAATGTCATTGTTCCAGTGCTGAAAAGACCGGTGTAGTGCACAGACAAAGAATAACAGGCTAACCTCTGGCTACCATCTGGATAGGTCCACAGTTGGGAGTTATGCAGACAGACTGCTTGCCTTGGTAAACTAACAGGTACACAGCAACCCTTTAAGTCCAGCGAGATAAAGTTCACACATTAATACATAATGCTCTCTGTCCTTCTGCACCCCTACCCAAATGTACAATAAACCTGTGTGTTCAGGGTCTACCAAGGATATTTCAGCAAAACTGACGCTGTAAAACCCACCACGATGAAGGAATTCAATCAGGAAACAAAACTGTAGTCCATAAGGTAATTTTATTCACGATAAAAACAGGATGATAAGCGCTTTCGCGTACTGCTATCGTACGCTTCTTCAGATCAACTCTATAACAAAACCATACCCTTTATATACCAATACTGATGCACCAATTATTTAATTATTGAATTAATTAGTAAAACAATTCTCAAAGTGCATCTAGAGGCAACACCCCTCTCTCCTCCTACTTTGTGTAGGTTACTTAAAACCAGGCAAAGTAGAATGCAGTACAATAACTGAGGCCTCATATCCAACTTTTTAAAACAGAAAACAGAAAACTCTCATCTTTATATATATAAATATCACAAATAAAACAATTATAAAACATGGGTATAGTATAGAAATGTTAAAAATACTAAAAGTTAAGGCTGCATAACAATACGATGAACTTGTGTAACATGTAAAAAATGTGATATAAGACAGTAGAAAACAGTATAGAAAGTTAAAATAAAATAAACACCTAACTTCCTAAAAAACCATGCTAAAACAAGAACGCTAAATATGCGCAGATACATAATGTGCTTATGCTGAAGGCAAAGCTTAGGAAAAAACTTCATCTAGCTGGCTATATGGAACATAAAGCATATTAAACAACAGACTTGTTAAGAGGCAGACTTTTATTCATGCTCTATATAACAGCTTATTAATAATAAATATTCATTTATGAAGCTAAATATTAACTTAATAAAAGGACTAAAAGTAGAAAACACATAAATACTTCATATGAATAACCTAAGTAACATTATATTCTTCTATCTGCTACTTTACTGTTTACTGTATAAGAATTGGATACTAGCAAGCAAAGATCCAGATCCTATTCTAACAGACTACAGGGAACCATGTATAAGGAATATAAAAGTATAAACATACATGCTGAATGCATAAAATAAAATGTATAAGTATATATTTCCTTGACTGACTACTAAAAACAATTAAAAACAATTAAAAAGCACTATTAATCCCTATTTTTCAATATAGGCTTAAGGGAAACATAGGCATTCAATCCTGGGGGCACATGTGCTCTAAGTTTAAAAATCCATTCAAGTTCAACCATCTCTAGGTTATTCACTTGATCCCCCCCTCTAATACTTTTCTTTACTACCTGTAAGACCCTAAAACAAAATGTATGGTCCGGGTAGGCCATAATATGCTTGGCTAAAGCATTCTGCTCCTTTTTCTGACGAATATCGTAAATGTGGTTATATAGCCTTTTCTTGAAGGATCTCTTAGTCAGCCCCACATAAAAAGCTGTGCAATATTCACAAGTTGCAAGATATATTAAATTCTGCGTTTCACAATTAGCATAAAATCTAGGCTTAAAAGTCAGACTCAGCGTAGGATGAATAAACACTTGTTCTTTGCTTATATACCTGCAAGTGTTACAATTCATGCATGGATAAGTCCCTCTCTTACTAATATTGACAATTGCTGTTATTTCACATGATTTAAAGTTGTCACAAAGTAATCTCTTTAAGTTCTTGTGGTTACGGTAGGCTATGCTAGGTACATTCCCTACCAAACTTAAAGTGTCTTGGTCAACTATCAGGACCTTCCAATTGTTACTTATAATTCTCTTTATAGCTGCATAGTCATTAGTGTAAGTGACTGTAAGCCTAACTCTATCTTGGTCCAGGGTTCTATGGTGAGTACCCCTTGTTCTCTGCCTATTTGAGCACGAAATCTCTCTCGTAGAACCCAATATTTCTTCTTTTATATCTTTTAGCATTCTACTATCATATCCCCTATCCTTAAACAGTTCCTCCATGAGGCCGATTTGCTCTAACCTAGTCGCTTCATCTCTACACATTCTGCTTACTCTAATGAACTGGCTCCTGACTATACCAGGAAAGACATGCCGGGGATGCATGCTGTCGTAGCTCAGGAGCGTGTTCTTCCAGCAAGGTTTTCTGTATAATGAGGGGACTAGCCCCCCTGCTTGGATGCTCAAACTCACATCCAAAAAATTGATGGTTGTGCTGGACATGTCCATGGTGAAACTCAGAAAATTACTAGAATTCTCAAGATCGTCCAAAAAGCTGTTAAAGTCCACTCTGGACCCTTTCCATACAATTAGTATATCGTCTACAAATCTTTTGTAGATGATAACCTTTTTAAAACTATCATGAGGGAAAAGATGTTCTTTCTCCCAACTATACACAACTAGGTTAGCGTATGTGTTGGCACACAAAGTGCCCATGGCTACCCCCCCACTTCTGTTGGTATAATTCGGTGCCAAAAGAAAACACATTATTTGTTAGTACAAGATCCAGTAACTGGCAGATTAAAATCTGTCTATCATTGCTATAACCACTTTCATGTACCATAAGCTCCCTTATGGCCTGTATTCCCTCCTCATTGGGGATGGAGGTGAACAAATTCTTCACATCTAAGGTAATTAACATATATTCCGAGTCATTTAGATTAAAATCTAATTTTTCTATTGACTCTAGAAGTTGATAGGTGTCCTTCAAAAAATGTGTGGTACTTTATCTACCAAAGGATGTAAAACTTTTTCCAGAAAAAGGGAGATATGCTCTATAGCCCAGCCTGCCCCAGATACAATGGGTCTCATTGGTGGTGGATCTAGATTTTTATGTATCTTGGGGAGTCCTTTTATGGTGGGGATACGTACAAAATCTTTGTGGAAGTAAGAATAGAGTTCTTCCGTAATCTGTTTACACATGAGCATATCGAAAATAACCTCTTCTATAGCTCCATGTATTTCACTGATTTTATTCATGGTAATGGATTCATATGTCAATGCATCTTTGAGCATATTTTTCATATATGCAATGTAATCTTCTGTGTTTAGAAGTACTATCCCTCCACCTTTATCTGCCGGCCTAATAGTAAGGGTACTAGTATTGGAGAGAAAATGTAAAGAATCTTTCTCTTCCTTGGTCATGTTAAAATATTTACATCTCTTAATATGTTCATTATAGAAATAATCATACAGGTCATCTTCACACAATCTAACAAAACATTCTATATGCATAGGTAGAGGTGGAGAATAGATGCTCTTTTTTCTACACTGTGTAAACATTTCATTGCCTACAGGCAAAAAAACATCTTTATCCTTAAAATGTAACTTAAAAGCCAGACTTCTGGCAAACATTCTAATGTCTGTTAATAATTCATGTAATTTACTCCCCTGCGAAGGGACAAAAGTAAGCCCCTTATTCAGTAAACTAACAGCAGAGTCTGGTAATGTCATGCTAGATAGGTTAAAACATAAACTTGTTACTGTTTTCTGCGTTGTCGCTGTTGTGGGCTGTCCTCCGAATATTTCCTCTTTTTCCTGTCCCAGCTGTTGTATCGACCTCTTCGTTGGTTGTTGGTCCTGACTGGTAAAGGAAAAAAAGAAGAAGAAGAGGAACCAGGTGCTCCTTTGTTAATTTGCAGAGTTTTAGGTATGGCCCCTGTGCGTAAATGAGCCATAACCTTGTTGTTGGCCTCTTGACTGGGTAAAGGTGTCTGTAAAGAAGGCTCAGTAGCTGGAATCAAAGGTTCATTAGGGGGAGTTATAAAAGCTCCCTCTGAGCTACTGCTCAGTAAATCACTTTCAGTAGTGCGCACTAATGGAGCACTATGCTCCAAGTTAGTAAGCGTACGCTCTGCTGATGCTGAATGATGACGTGTCCGATTATCCTCGTCGCTCGGATTAGGGCGTCCAGACCAGACAAAGACATTACCCAATTGGAAGTCTTTATGGTCTCTAAGCAACTTCCTATGCTTCGGGAGCTGAAGCCTGTTCCCATATGAATGTATCTGTGCATATAAGTGGTCTAATTTATCTAAACAAAGTTCATTGTTAAATCGTTCTCTTATCTCACTGTTCAACTGTTCAATTTTGAATAGTAACTGTTGCTCAATGGGAGAAAAATAGTCTATGATAAGTTTAATGTACTTATAACTCAATTCGAGATTTAATTCCTACCACTGCTGTAATAACGCTGGATGACTGTCCCCATAGGTGGGCATACAAAGGACCCTCATGCTCCTGGGGACAATCTTAAAATGGAGGCAAGCTTCCATATGCTTACGTTGCCAAATGAGTCTCTGATATTTGAATAAATCATTTTCTAAGTCCTTCAATAGCAAATAAAAATCTTCTATATTGTTAACAGTATTGCTGCCACTCACAGTCTCTTGGTTGCGTAGATACAGGGTCAATAAAGGATTAATATTCTGTCTGGTAATGGAATTCCAGGCATCAACATGTATCCTCGGCTCCAGATTAAAAGGCAGTTCAATGGAAGGAAGCTCCATAACGTGGGAGAGTGTGGCAAACAAAAGCAAGTGAAAACCAAAATAAATGCCACACACTCTGCGGGTCCAAAAGCGAACAAAACAGAATATTTCAGCAAAACTGACGCTGTAAAACCCACCACGATGAAGGAATTCAATCAGGAGACAAAACTGTAGTCCATAAGGTAATTTTATTCACGATAAAAACAGGATGATAAGCGCTTTCGCTTACTGCTATCGTACGCTTCTTCAGATCAACTCTATAACAAAACCATACCCTTTATATACTAATACTGATGCCCCAATTATTTAATTATTGAATTAATTAGTAAAACAATTCTCAAAGTGCATCTAGAGGCAACACCCCTCTCTCCTCCTACTTTGTGTAGGTTACTTAAAACCAGGCAAAGTAGAATGCAGTACAATAACTGAGGCCTCATATCCAACTTTTTAAAACAGAAAACAGAAAACTCTCATCTTTATATATATAAATATCACAAATAAAACAATTATAAAACATGGGTATAGTATAGAAATGTTAAAAATACTAAAAGTTAAGGCTGCATAACAATACGATGAACTTGTGTAACATGTAAAAAATGTGATATAAGACAGTAGAAAACAGTATAGAAAGTTAAAATAAAATAAACACCTAACTTCCTAAAAAAACATGCTAAAACAAAAACACTAAATACGCACAGATACATAATGTGCTTATGCTGAAGGCAAAGCTTTGGAAAAAACTTCATCTAGCTGGCTATATGGAACATAAAGCATATTAAACAACAGACTTGTTAAGAGGCAGACTTTTATTCATGCTCTATATAACAGCTTATTAATAATAAACATTCATTTATGAAGCTAAATATTAACTTAATAAAAGGACTAAAAGTAGAAAACACATAAATACTTCATATGAATAACCTAAGTAACATTATATTCTTCTATCTGCTACTTTACTGTTTACTATATAAGAATTGGATACTGGCAAGCAGAGATCCAGATCCTATTCTAACAGACTACAGGGAACCATGTATAAGGAATATAAAAGTATAAACATACATGTTGAATGCATAAAATAAAATGTATAAGTATATATTTCCTTGAATGACTACTAAAACAATTAAAACAATTAAAAGCACTATTAATCCCTATTTTTCAATATAGGCTTAAGGGAAACATAGGCATTCAATCCTGGGGGCACATGTGCTCTAAGTTTAAAAATCCATTCAAGTTCAACCATCTTTAGGTTATTCACTTGATCCCCCCCTCTAATACTTTTCTTTACTACCTGTAAGACCCTAAAACAAAATGTATGGTCCGGTAGGCCATAATATGCTTGGCTAAAGCATTCTGCTCCTTTTTCTGACGAATATCGTAAATGTGGTTATATAGCCTTTTCTTGAAGGATCTCTTAGTCAGCCCCACATAAAAAGCTGTGCAATATTCACAAGTTGCAAGATATATTAAATTCTGCTTCACAATTAGCATAAAATCTAGGCTTAAAAGTCAGACTCAGCGTAGGATGAATAAACACTTGTTCTTTGCTTATATACCTGCAAGTGTTACAATTCATGCAGGGATAAGTCCCTCTCTTACTAATATTGACAATTGCTGTTATTTCACATGATTTAAAGTTGTCACAAAGTAATCTCTTTAAGTTCTTGTGGTTACGGTAGGCTATGCTAGGTACATTCCCTACCAAACTTAAAGTGTCTTGGTCAACTATCAGGACCTTCCAATTGTTACTTATAATTCTCTTTATAGATGCATAGTCATTAGTGTAAGTGACTGTAAGCCTAACTCTATCTTGGTCCAGGGTTCTATGGTGAGTACCCCTTGTTCTCTGCCTATTTGAGCAGTAAATCTCTCGTAGAACCCAATATTTCTTCTTTTATATCTTTTAGCATTCTACTATCATATCCCCTATCCTTAAACAGTTCCTCCATGAGGCCGATTTGCTCTAACCTAGTCGCTTCATCTCTACACATTCTGCTTACTCTAATGAACTGGCTCCTGACTATACCAGGAAAGACAACCTACTCTGACAATGTAATTGTTCCAGTGCTGAAAAGACCGGTGTAGTGCACAGACAAAGAATAACAGGCTTACCTCTGGCTACCATCTGGATAGGTCCACAGTTGGGAGTTATGCAGACAGACTACTTGCCTTGGTAAACTAACAGGTACACAGCAACCCTTTAAGTCCAGCGAGATAAAGTTCACACATTAATACATAATGCTCTCTGTCCTTCTGCACCCCTACCCAAATGTAAAATAAACCTGTGTGTTCAGGGTCTACCAAGGATGTAAGTAAACATACTCAGTACTGAAATTTGTCCAGTTTTCTTGAGCAGCCGGTGCTAATGTCAACACTAAAAAGGCACAAACTGTTCAAAAGTGAATAAAGTAATATTCACAGTATAGCAGTTCACAAACAGTTAATGTGCCAAATGAATACATCTCAATAACTACTTTTGGATGGCAGTTAATTGTATAAGTAGAAAAGAAACTACATACACCCATGTATCTTGTGTTAGCATTTGTAGGGGTGAGTACAATTCTACACTGACAACTGTGTAGTGGAAGTGGCAACATTCAGGTCTGAGTACAACATTTAAATCACTGGCTACACCCCTAGCTTCAGATATAAGAACTATACCAACCTTCTGACTTATACAACGGTGTCCACAGCAAACAAGCATGGGCCCCACTTTGGAAAGCTGAAAGGGCTACTCCTACCTGACTTAGCAATTTATAGCATTGGGTTGCAATTACTGCAATTACCACACAGCAGGCTACATGCAATTACCAAATGGTGGCCACCAATTGGTGCAGAGGTCATCACATGCACATGTGCAGATACCTATAAAAGCAGGCTGTACTTGCTGGCCACACATGCAATCATCCCATTGCAGATGGTGAGAAAGAGAGAGAGAGAGAGAGACAGAGGCAGAGACAGAGGCAGAGACAGAGACAGAGAGAGAGAGACGCACACCCACACCCACACCAGTGGAAAAAAAATAAGAAATAAAAAAAATAAATAAATAAATTAAAAAAAAAAAAAAAAAATTAAAATAAAGCCAAAGATACAGCAAACTGAAAACTACGAACACATACAAAGGAAAGGTATGTAACAGATATGTATTTACTGGCATGTAGTAGATGTATTTGAAGACTACTCTACATACTTTGAAACATCAATATGTGGCAGCAGTACGTATCTATGCACAGATGCCCTGCATAACTACTGCCATGGACAAATCAGTGTGTAGCTGTGTGCAGTGGGACATAACTGTGATATATGTAGCTTAGCACTAAATGTCAAACATCTAAACCATGTCATCTGTGATCTGTACAGTGGTGTAGACAATGGCTGTTTGGGGGAGTAGCGCATACAGCTATATAACCATGGATGTGACAGAGTAGCACATGCATGATAGTCATATCAACGTGTAGCTTAGCATTGCCAACTGCTGTACCAGGCTAGTATGCTAATCTAGCATTTGCAGCTATTTATACATCCTCTAATATTACTGTGTGCTCACACGTGACACCTGTTCATGTTGCAGTAAGGCCCAACAGGTCAGCCCTGAGGTCCAGGGACTTACAACAGTGTGGACCTTGTGTGTGTATGGCACACACATAGGGAGAGATATATCTGTGTCAGATATATTAGCATCTGTACTTGTGCATAGAGCAAGGGACATACTGCAACTGTTTCTGAAGGGAGGTCATATATATGTTGGTGAAGGTTGTTATGTGCATATTTATATGTAGGTAGTAGTGTGTGGCAAACAAGACAGCATACAGTCCTGGTATATGACATGTGGTGGTTAAACGCTGTGGGTGTGATTTGTTAGGTTTGCAGTGTTGCAGCCAGTGAGGCCTGCTAAAGCCACATGGGCTGAGAACACTTTCAATGCATTTCACACAAGACTGTGCAATATCATTACCTAACTGTATACCTCACATTCTTCACATAATTGATATTCCCACCATGAAAGGTGGACTGTATATGTGCCTATATGTATATCTATATGTACACCAATGGATGTTTATATGCATGTGTGTGTATATATATATATATATATATATATATATATATATATATATATATATATATATATATATATATATATATATATATATATATATATATATATATATATATATATATATATATATATAGAGAGAGAGAGAGAGAGACAGAGTCATATTTACTGTGACAGATGCCTGGTGACAAAACCATGGCCTCAAGCTCAATGTCTGAAATTCATTGGCATCCGTTTTGCTAAAAACTCCATACCCATGAACTACCACATAAGTGGTAGTCGACTTAACACCAAAAGTGTGATAAGAGACCATGGGACACAGGTGGACCATAGTCTCACCCTTGATAATCACAGTGCCACACTAGTCATGTAATCTGTCTACATGGCACACCTCATCACAAAAGCTGCGTCATCCAGGGAAAAAGAGATCAGTGTTCCCCTCTACTCATCACTCACAAAACCCATTATAGAGTACAATGCCCCTTCTGGTATGTACCTCACAAGACATCTACAGCAACTGGAAAGGCCACAGACATACCTCACAAAGAGTAATACTGTCCTCAAACAGGTGCCCCATGCAGACCATCTCACAAAACCACAGCTAGACTGTGTCGCATACCGGCAACCCAGAGGTGACCTCTGCCTAACATACAAAGATATGTCAAACCCAGAGCTGTTGGACATGCTCCACGTAAACAGATCACTGTCCCTACGAGCTACACGCTCTAAGGACATAAACCTTGTCACCTCAATAGACAGAACATGCTGGAGGGATAGATTCCTATCTCAGAGACATCCCATACTCTGGAACAAACTACCTATCAATAGCAAACAAAGCTCCTCAGTAGCACTCGTCATGAATAGTCTTGATGATTGGATGGGAGATAGGAAATACACCCTGGGAATCACCTCTGTGGCTCTGCTTGACAGGGACACATGAAACTAAATTACTTGGGTATCAAAGGCCAGGGTACCATCTAGCTAGGCTTCTATAGGCCCTAGGGCCAATAGCCTATTACCTACCTATGAACCAATACACACCCACATGTACTTGTTGCAATAATTGCTATGTGAGGGTGACTGAGTGTGATGGTGAATGTGTTGGTGAATGTATCACAGTTGTGTATATGTGGGAAAGCTTAGTGGGAAACTGTTTCCGTCATGGCATTATGTGTCCTAGTTCTGATCCCAGCAAAAGATGTGTATGCTATTGCTAGCCAGAAAAAGCAGTATGGCATATGATCTGACATAGTCCCTTTGTGTTAACTGGGGTGTGCCATTGGAGGATAAAGCAGTACATGTATGCTCAGTGGTTGGTACTGCTGGTGAATCAAGCCCCTGTATGAATTGTAGTACTACCTGAAGCTGTAGGCCTAAACAGCACAGTATGGTGTATGTCCACATTGCTTGGAAACACTGTTTTGTGTGTTCCCTGTAGTCCTCACATATTACATACCTCAGGCATCCGGGTTTGTAAATACTGACACACAGTACTGTATGGTACACACGTAAAGCTCATCTGGGTTGCCATACCTCTGTGTCTGGTATGTATGTCTGATGTGTGTGTGGGTATGCCTGTAACATGCCCTTGGTCATATGTGTGTTACAGGATATAAGTGGGTATATAGCAACATGTATAGTCTAGTACAGCAGTACACCTCCTATATTCATGAATGTGCACATATTGTAGGCAGGGGATTTCCATCAACAACTAGTGTGGTATACTGGTAATACTGTAACTGGACTTTACAATCATTGCAATGGATTACATATTTCGTTATGCATTAGCTGGGTATATACCTCCTGTGGCTAGGTGGTGCATTGTGTCGCATACAGTGTGCCATGTACTGTTGCATAGTCTTACATAGTGGTTTCTCTTTGTTGCTGTGCAGAAAATGTTTTACTATATAGAGCGTGTCAGGCAGTGTCAGGCAGTTGTGGGTTGAGCACTAATATGTGGTATTGAAAGTGTGTATCCTCTGACAAACAATAGTTTGCTATTTATGGCAGTTCAGTGATATTTATACTCTAGAATGTTAAGTGTGCCACATGACTTGCTCACACATATTGTTTTATTGTCTTCCAGGGTCATGTCCCACCATCGCAATCCTGCCTATAGCCGTGCAGAGGATGAGATACTAACCAACTGTCTCATCCAACAGTACACCCTCTATATTCAAGAACCAGCCAGAACCAGCATGAGCGGACTGCACTGTGGCAAGATGTTGTCCATAGTATAAATGACATAGGCATGCATAACTGGACTTATGAGCAGGTACGACATCACTGCAGTGATTTACTTAGACATGTCCGGCAGCGTGCGTCTGATGTCCGTAGGCAACAGCTTGCCACAGGTGGTGGGGTTGCCACCCATACCCCCCCTCACCAGAGTGGAGGAGCTGCTCCTGAGCCTGGAGGCTCCCAGCCAACAGCAACAACAGCACACATGCATCATTATGGAGGCCGGAGCCCCCCAGTAAGTTCACACGGAGCGTGCAGGTAAGATGGCATATCTGTAGACTACTGTTACCGCTATTGTTAGATCATGCATATGTCAGGTGTGTACTGTGTAGTTAGAAGATGTGGAGCCTGGTGTTGTTCAGTAATGATAATTTGGAACATGATGTGTATGCCCGTGACTGTCAACCATTGTGCTACTGTAATATTGCAAACCCATAGTATCAATGCCACAGTTGTTGCCACTGACAAACTGTTTCATATCCTTGTAGGTCCCTCTGGTGTGACAGCAAGGCAGCAGATCCATGCTAGTGAGTGTGTTCTACATTTAATATTGCTAATAAAATGTGCATGTCATAGGTGAGGGGTAGGCCATGTACACATGTAACACACCTACGCATAAAGCATGCTGTGCATGTTTGCTGTGAGACTATGCACATCTCAGTAACTTGAGTGTCTGCCTCAAATGCATACAATACACAGAGCATCCCAAACAATTGTGTCTACACTATAGTGGACATTGGATAGGCAGTCGATACACATGTACACGACATAAACAACTCCGTCATATGCAGTACATGTTAATATGCTACACATGGCGTATTCAGACACATGCTGTAAGATCACACTCCAGTATCCCAAATGTCATCCACACAGCACACATAATATACCTGAGGGGTAGAGGCCTATCATGGGGCAGTGCAACACTCTCCAACACACAACAAATTCATGTTAGGCAATGCTCCCTATTGGGCACCTTACAAACACATGTAACAACTGGCTGTGAAATGGTGATTGCAGCCATGGTACTGTGGTTCAGATACAGCATGATAGGTGCCGGTCTGGCACACATAAGTAGCCTTGAGTGACCACATGATGCTGCATGATGATGGCTCATGATACAACATGCCATACCGTTACAGTAATCACAGTACTACACATAGCACTCATTGCTATACACCTCAATGTTGTGTGTGTGCAAACATATGCCCCTATACACAATATGCATAGCAGTCACCATTTGCACAAAGTGACACATATATGTCTTGTAATGCTCTTGAGTGTATAGGTCACATGACACACATTGGGTATGTGTGATGTTTAATGTTGCAGTTGTGTTGTAGCATGCCATGTCATGGCTGGCACTGGCATGTCCACGATATGTTCTACACTCACCATAACTACTGTACAATGGCTATGTTGAGCAATGGTATTCCATCAGGTATACATGCACCACTCATCCTGTGTGTATACATAGCATATATGAGCTAAACCAGTGTCCACAATTATCTGCTAAAGACACAGACGCTCTAATCAGTAATGGATATCTATGTGACACACAGATAAACATCCAGCCATGGTATGTATACCTGTGAGTGATGGTGCACAGCACATTGCAGGGCTTGTAATACTTGCACAGCAATGTTGTGTCCATGTACACATTGCATTCCAGGGTGAGGACAATCACTGAACAACAACATACATGCATTAAAGCCATGTATACTGTTTTTAACAAGGACTGTCTACACTCGCACTGCATGCTGTTGAGCAACACACGTCCTGCATGCTGACACGTGTGATATGACTGCTTGTCTTGTGATACTGTACCCCACCATCAACCGCTACTGGGTATGTTCTGGATTGCTGGTGGTGTGTGTGTCTGTGTGTGTGTGTGTGTGTGTGTGTGTGTGTGTGTGTGTGTGTGTGTGTGTGTGTGTGTGTGTGTGTGTGTGTGTGCATGTGTTCATGTGTGCATGTGTATTTATGTGCATGTGTGCATGTGTTCATGTGTGCATGTGTGCATGTGTGCATGTGTTCATGTGCGCATGTGTGCATGTGTTCATGTGTGCATGTGTGCATGTGTTCATGTGTGCATGTGTTCATGTGTTCATGTGTGCATGCATGCATGTGTGCATGTGTGCATTTGTTCATGTGTTCTGACATCATGTACAGGTCGTAAAGTGTGTTTCCTGTCTTCCTCTCACAGGTGCTGAGATTGGGCTGGTTCACTGCAGCAGGGAACATGATATCACTGGCTCAAATAGTGATAATGATGATAGGTGTGTTGAGGCACAGACATGTTTGCTAGGGTCTGTCGTTGGGCCACCAGTCGACAGTACACAGCTGTCCACCCTATCCATGCACACAGTCATAATGCCAATACATCCCTCATCACCAATGCCCTTAGCTGAGGGACAGTCTACAGTCGGCAATGGCCAGGACAGTGTGGTACCTATGGCACATGCATCCGGACACAGCAGCCATACCCAGAGGTCTGGAATGGTACCACATAGGCAGATGTCCAGGGGTTCTCATCAGAGCACTGCTGGTCATCATGCCCCTGGCAGAAATGCCACAGGTCTTACAACCTCATGCATGTTCCAGGCTGTCATGGTGGCATGGGCACGTATGGAACGGTACACCAGACAGGGACTAAGGGCACAGAGGGCACATAACACCTCTTTAAATGACAGTATCCGTGACTTGCAGGTGCCATCCGTAATTACACTGAGGTCATGGATAGACGTTGGGGTGAGACATTAGATGTCCTCCACAATGTCATGTCCATGTGTCAGGACAGTGCAGGATGGGTGAGACATCGGCGTGGACGTATGCCAGCAACATCAGCAGCTGGCAGTCGCCGTGGATGTCCCTCAAGTCACAGCCGCTTCCATAGTGCCAGTACCAGCCCCAGCAATGTTGGGGGTGGGCTGTCCATAGACCGTCCTAGAATACCACGTGCACGTGGCTCTGGACAGTCCCTGCAGGGACCTGGGTCCAGTGTACATATGTCTACCTCTGAGGATAGTACTCAGTCTGGCTCAGTACCTGATACTGTCAGTAGCACCCCTGCCAGGCACAAGTACCATATCCATGGCTGGAGACGGTGATCTGTAAAGCCTGACAGGTACAGTTTGTGGATGTCCCACAAATCCCTGTATATAGCAGTCACATGGTGGAACTGTGTGCATGCAGACACACACACTCATATACCAGACACCTAGGGCTAACACATACCCACACACATTACATCAACATTGGCCCATACCAGTACTCTTGGCCCTCACACACACACACACACACACACACACACACACACACACACACACACACACACACACACACACACACACCCACATTTACACAACATGCCATTGTATGGCTCAATGTAGGCCTCTGGCAAACCAACAACACACCCTGTGCATATGATGAAACCTGTGCCACCTCCTGTCATCTGTAACATTGATGCAGGAACAGGCTAACATGGTGCTGATGGACTGGGTGACTTCTTTATAGCAATGTTAGCATGTTGTCAGCAGTAAAGTGTAATGATCCTTGAAGGTGTAGCTGAGCAGGCATGATGCATTAAAGCTATGATTGTCAATGTAGTATTGTTTACACCAGTGTTAATCCCAATGTATTGTCTGCCCGTGCCACTTGGCTGATGTGTGTAATATTGGCAGCATGTGTTAGAGAGTGGACAGTACGTGTGGGATGTGTACACAGATTTGCAGGTGTACATTTGTGAACATGGTGAGGTGCACTGTCTGCATGTGTGCATAGTGGACACATGGGCAGGGTGACATGCCCTGTATTACACAGTGTAACACTCCATAGTTTCTATTGGTGGCCAGTATGCATTGTACTACACATTTTGAATTTGGAAGTGTGTGTATGACATGGTTTGACACTGTGCTGTGGGTGATACTGTTACTATCTGTCATTGGTTTGCATTCTGGTAGTATACATAACCTCTCAGCCTGACCATAAACAATCGTTAGATGATGTCTTGACAACTGACACACAGATGTAGGACACACAGTAACATTTGGATCCTTCAGGTACATTACTATGCCAGTAACCAGTGGTATTCACCTGCACCCATTCCTGGGACCACTCCTGTTTGCATATAGCTCTAGGTACAAGCAAACACAGTAGGGATATGTCCGTCCGTCTGGGAATGCATACTGTGGCCTATAATGCATTCTCAGATGACACACATCCTCCACAAGGGTATCATACGGACAGATACCTGTTGTCAAACCCATGCTGTAAAACTATAAGCCAACTAAAGCATGGTCATCCACCTTTACAAAACATAGTATCCCCACAGTACCACATAGGTAGTAGCCCCCAATATGTTGACAGGTATTGATGGGTACATACAGCCAAGTGTTACATTATTTCTCCTTTGGTAATCCCATTTCCAAAGGTATTTTGAAATCCCTCAGTGAATCACATAAGCAATAAGGTGTCTGCATGGATATCCACAAAGGTTGTTGTACACCTATAATGAATAGCCATCATTGACAGACTTTGCTGCATTTTAACTGGTCTGAAATATACCTCAGGCATAAACCCTCACTCACACTATTTAATAGAAACTGTAATGAGTGTGCGTGACACAGATGACCTAGGCCAGGGATCAGTGCAGTGGCTGGGATTGTCACAAGCGAGGTGTATTTATGTGCATGTGTGTGTTCATGTGTGCATGTGTGCATCTGTGCATGTGTGCATGTGTTCATGTCGGCATGTGTGCATGTGTGCGTGTGCATGTGCGCATGTGTTCATGTCCGCATGTGTGCATGTGTTCATGTGTTCATGTGTGCATGTGTGCATGTGTTCATGTGTGCATGTGTTCATGTGTTCATGTGTGCATGCATGCATGTGTGCATGTGTGCATTTGTTCATGTGTTCTGACATCATGTACAGGTCGTAAAGTGTGTTTCCTGTCTTCCTCTCACAGGTGCTGAGATTGGGCTGGCTCACTGCAGCAGGGAACATGATATCACTGGCTCAAATAGTGATAATGATGATAGGTGTGTTGAGGCACAGACATGTTTGCTAGGGTCTGTCGTTGGGCCACCAGTCGACAGTACACAGCTGTCCACCCTATCCATGCACACAGTCATAATGCCAATACATCCCTCATCACCAATGCCCTTAGCTGAGGGACAGTCTACAGTCGGCAATGGCCAGGACAGTGTGGTACCTATGGCACATGCATCCGGACACAGCAGCCATACCCAGAGGTCTGGAATGGTACCACATAGGCAGATGTCCAGGGGTTCTCATCAGAGCACTGCTGGTCATCATGCCCCTGGCAGAAATGCCACAGGTCTTACAACCTCATGCATGTTCCAGGCTGTCATGGTGGCATGGGCACGTATGGAACGGTACACCAGACAGGGACTAAGGGCACAGAGGGCACATAACACCTCTTTAAATGACAGTATCCGTGACTTGCAGGTGCCATCCGTAATTACACTGAGGTCATGGATAGACGTTGGGGTGAGACATTAGATGTCCTCCACAATGTCATGTCCATGTGTCAGGACAGTGCAGGATGGGTGAGACATCGACGTGGATGTATGCCAGCAACATCAGCAGCTGGAAGTTGCCGTGGATGTCCCTCAAGTCACAGCCGCTCCCGTAGTGCCAGTACCAGCCCCAGCAATGTTGGGGGTGGGCTGTCCATAGACCGTCCTAGAAGACCACGTGCACGTGGCTCTGGACAGTCCCTGCAGGGACCTGGGTCCAGTGTACATATGTCTACCTCTGAGGATAGTACTCAGTCTGGCTCAGTACCTGATACTGTCAGTAGCACCCCTGCCAGGCACAAGTACCATATCCATGGCTGGAGACGGTGATCTGTAAAGCCTGACAGGTACAGTTTGTGGATGTCCCACAAATCCCTGTATATAGCAGTCACATGGTGGAACTGTGTGCATGCAGACACACACACTCATATACCAGACACCTAGGGCTAACACATACCCACACACATTACATCAACATTGGCCCATACCAGTACTCTTGGCCCTCACACACACACACACACACACACACACACACACACACACACACACACACACACACACACACGCACACACACACATTTACACAACATGCTATACACATTACTTGGAGTTCTTCTTTCCGCAGGTATATTTGTAGGATGGTGACATCATTAGACTTGACAAAGATGGGTATACCACATTTAAGGTGTTGTAGTTGTCTTCAAAAAGGTTGCTCCTCTATAAGGAGATATATACATATACAGTTGTCAAGTGCAGGATTCAAACTCCTACCTAACTACTTAATGATACTAGAGCAGTACGCATTTACACGACACGCTATACACACTACTGGGAGCTCTTTTTTCCACAGGTATATTTGTAGGATGGTAACATCATCAGACTAGACAAAGTGGGTTACATTAGGTGACATTAGGTGGGCTACATAGAAGGAATTTGTAGACACTTTGGCAATGTGATCATCAAAGAATAGTTTACTGTCTACCTGTGTCCCCAGGGCCATAATTACATTCTCCATACATACTGGATTCCCACCTATGTGGTAATTTGTGTGCACTTTGTTTTATCCAAAGGGGATGACTATGCATTCTTTGGCATTCTGCTTGAGGGCATTGTTTTGACACCAGGTATCTGTCTATGTATAACCCTTCTGTAGGATGCCTGTGTCAGCCGTGGAGTCGATTATGGACCACAGTTATCAGTCATCTGCAAACTTGTTCAGCCATACTCCTCCCATGCTTGCCTGTACCTCTGAGCAGTATCTACTGAACATATTGGGTCCCAGGACCAATACATGTGGGATGCCATTTATGACTGGTTTAGAGTCGGACATGGCACCCACAACTCTGAACATGTGTGTTTGATCTGTGAGCCAGTTGGCCACCCATCCTGTGACATAGCTGGTAATGTTTAAGCTGGTAAGCTTGTCCATGATGCCAGAGTGGGGAATGGTGTTGAAAGGCCTTAGTGAGGTCCAGGTGGGCTGTGTGGAATACATTTACCTCCATCTATGTCCTTGGTAACTGTTTCAAATAAGTCAACTAGGTTTAGGAGACAGGATCTACCTTTAACAAAGCCAAGTTGGGTAAAGTCCAGTGTCTGGAGGTCCCCATTGTCTCTGTTTATGGGTTCCATGATAATTTGCTCCATAGCTCTGCAGACCAGGCTGAGTAGGCCTATAGGGCAATGGTTTCCTGGTTCTGTTGTGACACCCCCTTTGTGGAGCTGGATGACTGTTGCTGTATGCCATTCCTTGGGTACATAGCCTGTGGTAAGTTTGAGTCTGGTCAGTGAATGTAGGTGAGGGTGTAGTTCCTTTTGGGGCTGGTGTAAGTCGCAGTCTGGGACACCATCCAGTCCCACTGATGCTGTGTACTTAGCTTTGGAGAGGGCTGCTTCTACCTGCATGTCCATGAAGCCTGGTGTTCTGCATTCTTCTGGGATGGATACAGGCCCTTTTGGGGTGATGTGGGGGGGAGTTTGCACTGAACTTGTCCCCCGGGATGTGGGCAATGTAAGTTGGTTCAGTGTATCTTTTTTCCATTTTGCAGTAGCTCACAGCATTTTTGAGAGTTCCACCTAAATGTTTGGTATAGCTAATGAAGGCTTTGTGGCTGTTATTCTTACATTCCTTGGCAATTTGTCTTTAGAAACTGGCCTTGGATTATTTTATGTGCGATCATTGTTTCTTCGTAATAATGATCAGTGATGCCTTTCCTTATGTGAAGTTTGCTCTATCATGTGTTCGTTCCTCCTTCTGTTGTATAGCTCATTTATGTGCAACAACCACCAGATTGGTTTCCTATATTTGGAGGAGTGCATCATGATTTTATTTGGCATGTCTCAATACATGCATCCCTGTAGATGCTCATAGAATGCACTTGTAAATGATTCTGCCGATTGTATAGCATTATCCTATAGCAAGGGTGCTTTAGAACTTTCCACTTTGGTCTTGAGAAGTGTGCTGTTTGCTTTAGAAACTTTCTTCACAGTGGTTTCCTTGACTGTGGGGGGGGGGGTGTGATGTGGATGTCCAGTGTGATTACTTTATGATCTGATATTACCAGCGAGGGGTTTATCTCTGTTGTGAAACACTGGTACCCCATGTTGGTGATGGTCATGTCCAGTATGTTGTCACCTCTAGTGGGCATGGTAACCAGCTAATCCAGAGCATTTGAGTTTTTAAACTCTAGGAAGCATTGGGCAAAGGACGTTGTACACGAGTAATTCTCCCAGTCAGTGTTTTGGTAGTTGTACTCTCCTCATGTAATGGTGTTTGGTAGGACATTTGTATTTTCCACTGTTCTCAGGAATACTGGGTGAGGTTCCTGAGACAAGGTAGGTGATCTGTAGCAGGCTACAATCTGATAAGCAGCTTTGCACAATGTTAGTTGCACTTGCATGTTCTCCAAGGCCTCATGCTGTGCTACTAACCTGAAGGTGTGGGTATCCATAGGGTAAATGGATACACCACTTCCTTTTGTATTTCACTCTGGGTTTTGGAGCCAAAGATCAGAGGGATATTGAGTGTTTTACATGGAGCATATCCAACAGCTCTGTGTTTGACATAGCTTTGTATGTTAGGCAGAGATCACCTCTGAGTAGGCGATATGCGAGAAAGTATAGCTGGAGCATTTTGAGACTGTCTATGTATGGCATGTATTTCAGGCTGCTAATGCTATTTGTGAGGTATGTCTGCAGCCTTTCCAGTTGTTGTTGATGTGTTGTGAGGTACATAGCAAAAGGGGTGTTGTACTCTGTTATGCATCTAGTGAGTGATGAGTAGAGGGGAACAATGTCCTCTTCTATCCTGCATGAGACACCTTTTGTGATGAGGTGTGCCACATAGAAGGATTTCCGGACTACTGTGGGGATGTGATTATCACAATTGTATCCACTGTCCACCTGTGACCCAAGGTCTCTAATTACACTTTCAGTGTTAAGTATACTACCGCCTATGTTGTAGTTCATGGCTACAGAGTTTTTACCAAAGGGGATGACAGTGCACTTTTTGGCATTGAGCTTGAAGCCATGGCTTTGACACCAGGCATCTGTCTCAGTGAGGCCCTTTTGTAGGATGTCCACATCTTCAGTAGTTTTGATTATGGCTCCTAGTTTGCAGTCATCTGGAAACTTCATTAGCCACTGACCTTCCATGTTAAAGTTTACTTAAGGGAAGTAGATTCCAGACAGGACAGGAGCCAGGACTGAACCCTGTGGTACTGCACTTGTCTCTGGTCTAATGTCGTACTTGGAGTCTGCTACTTTCACAGTGTGTGTTCTGTCAGTTAGCCAGTTGGCATCCCATCTTGTGACATAGCAATTTATACCTAGTTTAGTGGGTTTATCTATAATTCCAGAGTGGGGGATGGTGTTAAAAGCCGTGGCAAGATCTACATAGGCTGTGTGAACCACCTTACCCTTGTCTATGGTTCTGGTGACTGCTTCAATGATGTCTATCAGGTTTAGGAGACATGATCTGCCTTTTACAAACACAGCATGGTTGTGGTCCAGTGTTTGGAGATTACCAATGTATTTTTTTATAAGTTATATGATGATACATTCCATGGCCTTGCAGAGCAGGCTCATCAGGCTAATGGGCCACTAGATCCTGGGGACCATGGTGTCTCCCCCCTTGTGTAGTGAGATAACCGTCGCTGTGTACCATTCAGCAGGCACAAAGCCTGAGGTGAGGCTATGACTGAACATGGTATGTAGGTGTGGTGCCTGTTTGTTCTGTAGTTTGTGTAGACCACAGCCTGGGATGTTATCTGGTCCCATGGATGCTGTGTTACTGGCTTTGGAGAGTGTTTTTTTACCTGTGCAGCCATGATGACAGCAACTTTGCAGTCTTCCGTTATGGAGATGTGCTCATTCATGGGTGAGGGGGGGTTAAGTTAGCACTGATCCTATCTGCCAGGGTGTTGGCAATATCAGTTGGGTCTATATATTTAGTGCCATTGTGCTGTAACTCAGAGCCAATCTGAGTTTTGCCATTGAGATGCTTGACATAGCTATAGAATGCTTTGTGGTTGTCTTTAGAATCGGTGTTGATTCTGTTTTCATAACTAGTTTTGGAGGATTTTATCATGGATCACAGCTTCTTACTGATGTGGACCATGGAGCTCCTCCCCTCATGGGATTTTACCCTGTTTTGCAACAGTATTTTCCTAATGTTGTGCAGTTTGTTTATGGTAGGGGAACACCAGATTGGCTTCCTTTTCTTGGAGGTTAGCATCTTGGTTCTGTTTGGGATAGCATGATGCATGCAGTCATGTAAGTGCTTATGAAGTGCAATTGTGAAGGATTAAGTAGTCATAACTGTATTGTCCATCTGCATGTGTGATCTGCAGTTCAGCACTTCTGTCTTAAGAAGCATGACTTTGGCTTTGGAGAAATTATTTAACATGGTTTCCTTAATGGGTGTGGGTCCAGAATGTGGATATGTAGGGTGATTAGCTTATGGTCAGATGGGACCAATGAGGCGCTGACATCAGGTGTGGCATGTCGGTCACGCAGGACAAACCAAACCCCGTAACCAACACAAATAACCACAAGTGAGCTAAATGCTATTCATTACCAGAAGTCTCAGCCTCCAGATGCACACACTCGAGGCACTTCTCATTATGGAGAATATTAATATCTGTGCAGTATCGGTAACCTAGTTCAAGGTTCCAGACAGCACACCAGCACTACCAGGATACTACTCATTCCATATCTTCCAGCATCAGAACCTGAATCATAGCACATAGGGTGAGGATGTATCCATATTCATCAAGGATACCTACACCTCTCTCTACATGCTCTCTACAGGATATGTACCCATAGAATGTTGCACAGCAATGTTCTTCACACTCCACAGGGGTGGGGCCATGAAACCCCCTTGGAATTCATGTTCTATGAGCCTGACAATTGTGTTCTGCAAGGCAATGGAGCCAATCATAATGGAAGTCAACAATACAGAGATTGGGAACCTTCACACAGTTGATCACACACAGTTTGGCTTGGTCAAATGCAGAACACGCCTCCTGAACTGGGAGGATTTCTTTGACAGTTACCCAGGCTACGGATGATTGAAATGAGATCCACACAGCCTACCTATAACTTGCTAAGGCCTTTGACACCATTCCCCAGTCAGGTATCATAGATGAACTCACCAACCTGGCCATGAATCCATACATCACAGGATGGATTTCAAACTGCCTCACAGATAGATCCCACACATTACGAGTTTTTGGCTACATGTCAGACTCTACACCGGTAACGACTGGTGTCCTCCAGGGTTCAGTCCTGGGGTCCCTCCTGTTTGATATAGACTTCTCAAATGTACATGCCAACACAGGAGAGTTGTGGTTGATTAAGTTACCTGGGAATTGTAAAGTGTTTCCGTATAAGGAACACCACTTCTCAGCTAAAGACGTAGCTCACCAAAAAATTTTACGATATCAACCAAAAAGAGAGTGAGAATAGTCACCACGATCAAAGATCTTCTCAATGAAAATTCAACCAAGGGTCTCCATATACATATAAAAACACTTTATTGCAGGAAAATGGATAAGCGCTTTCGCGTAGTTCAGACTACGCTTCATCAGATAAAGTTACAAAAATCACACCTCATTTAAATATAAAAAACTTTTTGGGCTCAGTAACTCATTAGACCAATTATTTAATAATCACATAACCCTTATGAGCCAAGGCTTGAGCACAATTGATATTGTATTAGTTTGAATATTCGGAAACACCATATTTGGCCATGCAAGATTCAAAACAAAGATTCACCATCCTGCTTCGTAAAAAATCACCCATTCAAAAGCATGGATAGTCTTAAAAACTGAACAACATCCTGTAATGTTTGCACGTAGTAGTTCAAAATATTCACAATTCATGAACACATATAGAACAAAACATAACATTCTACAACATGGAAATATATAGAATGCTGCAACATTCAACACTGCTGAAAAAAGTTCAGTTGGTTATAGCAAAACATATTCATAGATACCTCAATGGCGAGATGTATCCATACAATCCATTCACTTTGAACAAGGCTGTATATCAAAAAACACATAGCCCCCTGATTATCAGGGTTTCATGTCGCTAGCTCTCCCTGTTTGTTAATAGAGAATATGAACCACGTCTCCTACCATAACTCTAAACATCCGCAAAGGCATCTAGTATCCCTGACGTGACCATGAAGGTAGTTAGTCACGTCAGGGATACTATATGGTGTTTCCGAATATTCAAACTAATACAATATCAATTGTGCTCAAGCCTTGGCTCATAAGGGTTATGTGATTATTAAATAATTGGGCTAATGAGTTACTGAGCCCGCCAAAAAGTTTTTTATATTTAAATGAGGTGTGATTTTTGTAACTTTATCTGATGAAGCGTAGTCTGAACTACGCGAAAGCGCTTATCCATTTTCCTGCAATAAAGTGTTTTTATATGTATATGGAGACCTTTGGTTGAATTTTCATTGAGAAGATCTTTGATCGTGGTGACTATTCTCACTCTCTTTTTAATTGTAAAGTGTTTGCCATAATAGATTCCCCGGAAGACAGATATATTCTCCAGAAGGGACTCTATGAGACAGATGTGCGGTGTCAGAAACATGGCCTCAAGCTCACTGTGGAGGAATGCATAGTGATCCTGTTTGTTGAAAACAAAATACACACAAACTACCACATGGGTGTTACTCCCTTAAAAATGACAAGGTGATAAGGGATCTGGGGACACAAGTAGATAGTCATCTTTCCTTTGACAACCATGTTGCCAAAGTGATTGGGAGATCCTATGTGGCCCACCTAATCAACAAAGGGTTTGCATCAGGATCCAAAGAGGTAATGTTGGCACTCTACTCTTACATCATCAGACCCATCATTGAGTACAGTGCAGCATTTTGGATGTACTCGACTCAGCATATCCAACAGCTGTAGAGAACACATAGGTACCTCACTAAGAGGAATACTGGCCTTAAACAGTTGTGTTATGCAACACAACTGGTAAAACTACATATGTTCTTTGTTGCGTACCACCTACTCAGAGGCACACTTTGCCTAACATACAGAGCCATGTCCAACACATGACTGTTGAACATGCTTCATCTACACATAACAACATTGAGTCGCCCTACACATTCCAGGGATATGAACCTCATCAGGACGATGAATACAACATGCTGGTGGGATGCAGTACCATCCCAGACACTTGCCTTACTGTGGAACAGAGTCCCAATGTACATCAGACAGAACCCCTTGCTGACACTCTTCAACTGGAACCTTGATGAGTGGATGGGAAACAGACAGTTCATGCCAGGCATCACATCAGCAGCCCCACTAGAAAGGGGCTTAGGGTACTAACTATTAGAACTAAGCCTAGGGAGACTACCCAATGGTGTGGTGAAAGCTGCACAACTTGCGTAGGCTGTTATATGCCTTCGTGGAGATAGTCTACTAAATACCTATGGACCTATGTAACAGGTACATGTCTACAGATAGTAGATGTGTACTTCATTGTACAGTCATGTTGTACAGCAGGCACATGGACCACATACACTGTAATGCTTACAGATACTGGTGGCTGTTCTGTACAGTGGGAGAGATGTGCACCTCATGTCTTTCGTGCCATTGGGATGTGTGCTGGGTGGGACAGTCCCGGATGGCTCCCTGTCATGGTTACCCTCTTACACACATCTGTGCCTATCCATCTTTGGCTTATTATACTGTGTTCCCCCTACATATATATATATATATATATATATATATATATATATATATATAGGTACATAGATAGGTGATAGGCTATCTGCTGAAGGCATATGTCCAGAGTGTTAAGCTATCACCACCCATGGAGTTAGTTCCCTAGGCCTCTATGTAGTAGAGCTGATGAAGTGATCCATGGTGTGACAGTTCAGTTTCACATACACTCATCAAGACTCCTCTGGAAGAGTGTCACTGAGGGTCTCGGCTTAATGTCAGTTGGGAGCCTGTTCCAAAGCAAGGGAAGTCTGTGAGTTAGTCATGTATCCCTCCAACATGTTCTATTTAATGTTGTGATGATGATATCCCTAGAGCATGTGGTACAGTGAGCTTGGGTTTACATCAGTTAGCGCATGTACATCAGTTCTGCATTGGAAATGGACCTGTCTGTTGGGCAGAGATCTCCTGAGTAGACAGTATGCAACAAAGTACAGATTGAGTTAAATTCATTCTGGTTGCATGGAGCAACTGTTTGAGGCCAGTAATCATCTTGTTGAGGTACTTCAGTGGTCTTTCCAGCTGCTGAAGCTGCCTAGTCAGATTCATCACAAGTGTGTTGTGGTAATCTCTGACAGGTCTGATGACTGATGAGTAGAGGGAACCTCCTTTAACCTACATGCAAAGTCCTTGGCAGTCTGTGGGAACACATAGCATGATTTTCTAACCACTTTGTGAATATATTTCTGGAAGTAGAGATGACTATCCACATGTGACCAAAGATCCCTTATTATCACCTCCATATTTAGGGTGTTGGCACCTATGTGGTATTTGTATGACTGCAGCTCGAGGGCATAATTTTTACACCACATATGTCTGACTGAGACCCTTTTTAAGGATGTCTCTGTTGTCCCACACATCGATTATGACAACTTTTTTGCAGTCATCCACAAACTTTACTAAACATAGCCCTCGTGTGTTTGACTGTATTTCTGAAAAGTATACACCAGACAGGAGGGGTCCCAGGACTGAGCCATGGGGGACAGCGGTTGTTACCAGCTTGAACAGGAGACCACAGTTCTTACCTTGTGGGATCTATCTGTGCCCCAGTTGGCAATCCATCAGATGACATACATATTTATGCACTGGTTGTTGATTTTGTGGATACGACATGTGTCTGGGATGTTGGAAGAGGGCTTTCCAAGGTCTATGTGGGACATGTGTAGCTCATTTCATTGATGTATGTCCTGGGTGAGTGCCTTTAAAACAGTCTAGCAGGTTTGGGAACCATGATCTGCCCCTGACCAAACCGAAATTGGTAGGGTTGGGTGTTTGTAGGCTCACAATAGCTCTGTTTATGAGTTCCATCATGATGGACTCCATGGCCTTGCAGATAAGGCTTAATAGGCTTATAAGACAATAGTTCCTATGGCCTGTTGTGCACCAACACTTGTGGAGTGTACCAAATGTTGCTGTAATGCATTCAACAGTTTCATATCCTGTACAGAGGGTGAGTCTCCACGGACTGTTCAGGTGCAGGGTCTGTTTGTTTTGGAGTTCACATATGACACAGCTAGGGAAGCCATGTCATCCAAAAGATGCCATGTTTTTAGGTTTGGAAAGTGCTGTTTAAACATTGTATATGTGATTTCTGGGTTTTCACAATCTCCAGGTATGATAATGGGCCCTTTTGTCAGTGAGAGGGGGGTAAATATGTATGAACCTGTCTGACAAGATGTTGGCGGTGTCAGTCATGTACATCTATTAATTTACAGTTTGCACTGACTCAGAACATATATGTGTTTACATTCATATTTATGACATTGCGAAATAAAGCTTCATGGTTCTCTATGGACTTTTTGACAATATTTTTTCCAGAACATAGATTGGATAATGTTAGGAGTGCTCATTGTTTATTGATGATACGGATTGGAGATTTATTGGTCTTCTTTGAATTTTCACTTTCTCTGAACGAGTTCAGTACTTGTAGTACATAGTTTGATTATGACAGGAGTCCAATATATTGTATGGGTCTGTTTTCATATCACTGTGTGCACAAGGCAGGACTGGTGGATAGTGAAATGTTTCTGGGATGAGAACTGCAACTGCCAGATATGTGTGGACCACTGCTGTACTCAGACATGGCTTAAGTGTGTGAGCATGCCCAGTATGGACATATATACTATATGTGTGTGAAAAATCAAGTTGTTTTTTTACTTCAGGGCTCACCTTTGTGTTGTACATCGACAGGAAGCACGCTGTACCTGCAGGGCTTCCATGAGTCACTTTGTATAGACTTATCAACATTTCTACATACGGGGGAACAGCTATTATTTGCACATTTCTACCCAGGGGGCACACCTGATTGTTACTGTGGGTGTACATTGGATGAGGGGTTCACCTGACACTTATACACATTTGCTAGGCCTGCACTGCTATGTCAGGTACTCCATTTCAGTCTGTACTGTTGCCTATCATACTGGCTTGAGGCATACTACTGTACTACAGAACTTAGCTTCCAATTCCATGTTTATTAGTTTGTGACTTTATAGCCTACCCAACCCACATCACACTGCCTGGCCTGCTGTTGTCTGTCTGCATAGGCCTGGGGAAAGTTCAGAAGGCATGATACAGAATTTGTTTGTGTTTGTGTTAGTCTACAATTGCCCTGCTGTATCTGTGCCAGTGAAATGCTGTCATGGCTTAGTGGTTCAGTACTGTGTCTATAGTGCACAGTATCCTGAGTTTGAGCCCTGTCACTGCTTTTTATTTTCCTGCTGGGCAGACCTGACTGGTTAAGGAACAGTAAAGCAGATGTGAGCGTGTTTAACCGACTTTGCCTGACTTTGCCCAACTTTGCCCAACGTTGCTTGATGTTGCACTAGTTTGCGCTGCACGCACCTCTGCGCAATTGTGCTTAAATATGCTAAATACTGGTAAAATGTGCTTAACACTGCTTTATATTGCTATATATATGGCAATCATGCCTCAGGTGGTGCTGCAGGGCTGCCTATGTCAGATGCACATAATACACTCCCTATACATGTTTTAAACAGGTAGTGTCAAGTTAGGCATCCCTTTTATTTTATGTGCGAGTCAGAGAGAGGTGTCATTTCCAGGGTCCTACTGAGTCAGTGTATGTGCTATGCGTTGCCTCTTTGCCAAGGCCAGGGCATACTGGGCATGCCTCCTCCTGCCTACTGGGGCAGGCTCAGGTTGTTCCTCCTCCGAGTTATGCTGTGCCTGTGCAGGCCTTGGCAATGGTGGGGGGCTGTTTGGCCCTGCCCCATGCTGTTCCTGCTGCAGCTGTTTTCGCAGGATCATATTGTGTAGCATGGCACATACCATAACAATCTGGGTACATGTAGTTGGTGAGTACTGCAAGGCTCCACCGGATGTGTCCAGGCACCGGAACCATGACTTGAGCATCCCAAACACATGCTCAATTATGTTTCTTGTTTGTGCATGTGCCTCATTATGGAGTTCTTGTTCGGGTGTGTGTGCATTTCTGATGGGTGTCATCAGCCACGGCTCCAGTGCGTAGCCAGCATCCCCCACTAGGTGACCGTCAGGGATGTCCCCATTGGCAAACCTCTGGTACAGCTGCATCAGATGCCAGATGTGGGAATCGTGATAGCTTCCAGGGCAGCCAGCACACACATTCATTATTATGCCCTGAGCATCACACACGACCTGGCAGTTGATGGAGGGGAAGCCCTTGCGGTTGATGTAAACACTACCCCGCTCACCGGGTGGTGCTTTGATGTGTACGTGTGTGCAGTCTATTGCACCCACCACCTCAGGGTATTCCGCTATTTGGTGGAAGAGACGCATATTGCTGGCCAACGCCTCACTGAAATTGGGGAAATATACATGCTCACCGACATGTGCTGACATGACATCCAGGAACTGGTACAGTACCCTGGATGCTGATGCCTGTGAAACACCCATCATATCACCAGTTGGTCTGGAAGGTACCTCTAGCTATTATTCATAGTCCAACACATACCTTGGTATCCACTGGGATGGGTTCCCCTCTGTTGGTTCTGTGTGTGAGGCATGGCCGACACAGCTCAACAATTTGCTGCAGGAAGTCTCTGTCCATTCTATATCGCCCCACTATCTCCAGCTCATGTAGCCCCTGGTAGGTTACCGTGGGTCTGTACACTCTTCTCCGTCTCCTCACTGTGGATTACTCAGCAGAATTCACAACATCACCACCCTCAGCACCTTGCACATGTTGGTTTATAATAGCATTGGCAGCCCCTAACATTTTGCCAGCCTTAAGCTTTTTGAGTTTTCACTCTTTCTAAACTGCAGTGTTGCAGAGTTCGTGTGAGAGAACAGGTTAGACTGCTGTTTGAATTGCTGGGCTGGGCTGGGCTAGTCAACTGCCTGTGTAATTGGCTGATTGTGATATATTTCACCTGGCAGCTCTGCTGGTTCTCATTGGTTAACTTCCTACTACTTATTTTCCTTCCTTTTTCCCTTTCTGTTTCCACAAGGGGCAGTGGCGCGCAAACAAGCACACACGCGTGCACACTAGTGCACACTTGCCTACACGCATGCACACGCACACACGCTGTGTGCCCGTTTGCAAGAAATTTCTGATATATCCACGGTGTACGCCTTTGGTTTCTTGTTTTCAGCTACTACCACTGTAAACATGCCTCTTGTAATCCTGAGCAACTCAGGGCAAACACATGCCACTGTGCTCCAATCACCTTACAGCCTTTCAGAGATACCCCCTCATGATGTCACCTATCTTCTACTTGACTACTACCCTACTCCTACACTTACTCTCTAGGGACATGGCTCACATGCCAGGGAAAGTTGGGATTCACTATCCTTATCCTCATTTGCATAGGATTGCCAACTAATGCTTGGTTACATCTCTCACACTGAGCTTCCCCCCTTAGCAACCACTACTCAGTGGCCATATTGTTTGCAGCCTGCCATTCACCTGCATGGCAGGACAAGCTTTTTACTGTAAAAGCACATTTGTGGGTATTTTTCCCTTTTTTTAATTTAATTTAAAGTGCAGCATATTTGCGTGACGCTGCGCTACGGTTAAACATCGGCGATCGGGGGAAAAAAATAACATTGGATTTTGCGGATTTACAACATTTGCAAATGCCAATGGGCTTATATTTGGCCATTGGCATGCTTCCTTAACTAGATGCATCTTTTATTTGAAGCTGTCATAGCTCCATTTAGCTATTTGCAGAACGGTACTCCGTTACCAACGGAGTACAATTCTGCAGATAACACTACTCTTACACGGACAGGTTAGTGGTTCCTGGATCACAAATTTACCTCATTTCCATAGCTTTCAGCAGCAAATGAGGTAATTTGCATACCATAACACTGTCCGTGCAAGAGTAGCTTTAGAAGCTCTAATGCACGCCCCTACTGGCTATTGCTGAATCGTTCGGCAGACATATTGCCTGTCTGCCAACTTACACTGTTCTTACACTCCGTGCAAGCCTTCGTAAATCCGGCCCATTGCGATTATCTATGACTATATATTATTAACATATTTATTAATAGAAGTTTATTGAGCAAATTCTTCATGCTTTGCAAAAACAGCTTATATATTATTAAACCCACAGAGCTGGGTGTTTAATTATCGTTAATACAATTATATTACTTATAATATATATATATATATATATATATATATATATATATATATTTATATATAAAACTCACATTATATATATATTTATAAGTATATATTTATAGATATATGTATATATCGATAGATAGATATGGGACATTGGTTTCTACCATTAAAAGGACTTTTTCTTTGTGCATTCAAGTTTTAAAATTAGATCAGAATTTCTCTGCTGATTTATTTGCTGAGGCATATGGTTGGAATCAGTGGTGTAACAAGAATACTCCATTTTGCACTTACAAACTGTTTTTACCACCACACCCCCACCTATCACACATGGCAGCCTAATAATGGATGCATCTTTAAAATGTTGCTCCCCACTTGCAGTTAATAAACATACATGTCATTTCCAGTGTCTCCTCTAAAACTATTAAAGATATTTTTCTTAGATTACAAATCCTCACTGTAAGCAGGTTGCATACTCATTGTTAGAGGGACCGGTTTAGACAGCTGTAGACATAATATAGACTGAAAAAGCTACTATGTTTCTGAGTGATGCAAAGAAAAAATGTATACCTAGCTAAACCCTTAGTCGGAACACCATCTCATTGTTTATGGGACAATATTTCATTTGCTGCATTTATTCTGGAGCAATAAAGACTACCTTGTTATATTATTAAACCTTAGTAACCTTCACACACACACACACACACACACACACACGCACACGCGCACACACACACACACGCACACACGCACACACGCACACACGCACACACACACGCCTTACCAGTCAATAAATATGAATTGCAGAAACACTTTTGATGACACAAGCTTTGCTATACAAGTTTCTCATAATCCTTGACACTACCAAATGAAATTCCCTTCAGTAAACAAGATCTCCTCCTTTTCCTAGATTTCCACATCTGACAGTTAAGAGTCTTTATTTATTTTATTTTGTTTTATTTACTTATTTGGTTTTGTTTACCTGAGTGGACCACTGATCAAATATGACCATTTGTAGGCTCATATTAATAACAGTAAAGTAACATTAAATGTATAATTAAATTATACAGTATAGTGACATATCATAACATAGACTGAAAAAATATACATATATTTATAAGAAAGTCCAAGAAGAAGTTCGATCAGGAGGATAAATGCATAATGCAGTTATTATAGGTGAGGTTTACCTTTGAGCTGTTTCGAAATCATAGGCCCCTGTACACAATTTTAGGATCATACAAACATACAATACTTTGATTCACCTTCCTAGTTGTATTAAATTATATCCCTTATATAATACAACACCACTTGATAGAGCTTGTTTTAAATGTATAGTTTTGAACATGTTTCCAGTAAGCAATGAACCAAAACATATGAATCAATAATGACAAAACTGCCCATTTCAGAACATTTCAACCATAACAGGCCACACAAACGTCTCTCATTACAATCCACCAATATCAGTCGATATGCACAATCTCTGCAGAAGTAAAAGTCATCTGAATAATTCCACATTAAATAGATCTGCAACTAATGAAGAGATTGGTGCAAGCAAACAACTTTATATTTCAGTGTTTCATCTACAAATTCAGTGCCAGCTGACCTTGAAGAATAAATGGCCTATATTACATTAAAAAATATGGTAAGCTGGTATTATTGCAATAGAGCAAAGGTGGCAAACTGAAAATAGGTTCATAGTTACTTGGCATCTCATCGTAAGGACGACATACTCAGACTGCAGTACCCCACCTGCTCAAAATACAACACAATATCAACAGTCTACTAACATTCTGTGCGAGTCGAACCCATAGCTTTCTGCATCAAAAGCAAGCATGCTACCTGCTGTGTACTAACATCACCTTAAAACTTTCCACCACAATACAATAGTGATACCATTTGCTAAAAAACACACACAAAAAAAAAAAAACATTTGCACATTGTAAACAGACAGCATAAGCAGTAGTAAACTCGTCTTCTCTTGAAAGTCACAGTTCCTTGAAAATGCACTTGAAACTCAATTCCATGAAAAATGCACATGAAACTCAATTCCCTGAACAATGCATCTGAAACTCAGTTCCCTGAAAAATGCAGCTTGGTAGTAGGGGTAGAAGATTCAGCCTCTTGTTTCCTGTAAGTAAGATATAGGGTTTGAGCCTAAACAAATTACTAACCACCTGCTATTCCCTAACTAGGGCATTTCACTCTCACACACAGACACCTCAAACTCTTAGTGCCCAGCACTTGTTCTAAATCTGCTGCAGCACTAAATAACCCCCAGCACTCAACCCCCACATCTGTCAGTAGGGAATAGTCTATATATTTCCCTACTGGACAACTACTTCCCCACTTAACAAAAGTAAGTAGTCTTTACTACTTATTCTGGCATGTCCAAGAGACAGCTCCCAGTGTACTCTCCAGCCTACCTGATGAACCTGGGCATCTTGAGGCAATGTTACAACTGCCTCATGTACACAGACAACCCTCTCCTCCTACCACCAAACACTAACACTTGTGAGAGATGCACTTATACAGCCAATCTAGAGGCAAAGCTCTCTCCAACCAAACCTGGAACAGGCAGTCAAGAGGAAAAGGTAATAACTCACAGCACCCCAACTAAACCAACACCTCCAAAACATACACATAGTAACCCCAAGACATATACGGAGGCTCTGGTTAAAAATCTAAATCTGCCTAGGCAACAGAGACCTCCAAAGCAGACACACAAGTAACCTCCTCCCACCAACACACCCCAAGCAACACATAGCCCACAAACTCAGTGTGCTACACAACTACAGCCCATAAGGCAAAACAACATACCCAACACACTAGTGATAAATGACTCTATAATCAGACACACCGACTTCCCACTCACTAGGCTGTACAAACAGAAGGTTACTGTCAGCTGCCTGTTGGGTGCCAGAATCTGCCACATAATGCATGCACTCAGGTCACTACAAGGCAAGTACAAAAATGACTCTGTCATTGTCCATGTTGGTGTAAATGACCTGAGACATACCTCTATGGACTACATGAAAAGAGACATGGAAGAGCTCTCTGATCTTGTAGCACAGTCAGGTATGACCCCAGCCCTGAGAAGCATTCTGCCTTTACCAAGGATGGTACCACAGTACAAGGATAAGATGATCAACTTCAACAATTGGCTAAGCTTCTGGTGTCATTCAAAGGGGATCTAGTATCTGTCTGCCTGGGATGACATGTTTTTACAGGCCACAATGCTTCACCAGAGATGGCCTGCACCTGTCACCCCTGGGATTCAGGATATTGGCCAAGGCTGTTGCCTTTTTTAGGCAAGGCTCAAAAAAACAAACCCACCACCATAAGAACTACAGATGACAAAAAACTGAGGGCAATGCTGCTCAATGCTAGGAGTCTAAACCTCAAAATTCACTCACTCGAGGCACTCCTCAAAATGGAGAACATTGATATCTGTGCAGTGACTGAGACCCGGTTCAAGGCTCCTGAGAGCACCCCAGCACTGCCAGGCTATAATTCATACCACACGTTTCAGCCACAAAACCCAGAACGAAACATGAAGAGCGGAGGTGTGTCCATCTTCATCAAGGACATCCACACCTCCAGGCTAGCTGCAAAACACGATCAATGCCCCTGAAATCATCCAAGTGCAAATTACCTTGGGCAAAAATGCACTCCAAATTGAAGCTTGTTATAGACCCCCACCATGACCCATTTAAAGCATGCTTGACCTTTCATAAACATCAACAGAAAACCCTAAGTAATACAGAGAGAGAGAGAGAAAGCAAATAAAATTTAATTTGTTAAAAGGCTGCAGATATCACTACATTCAGAAAGGATTGGAAGGTTGAAGATGGGAAAGACATTTTGAATACAACGAGTTTGTATGGCAGCTGAGGCTAAATGCAACAGTACATCTGGAGATGAATAACATCGTATCAATTAGCAGTGTTTTAAAGTTTAGAACTGCCAAATTATAGATTTTATTTGTTTTAAAATTCATTTACACAAAATTTCACAAGAATTCAATTTTTTAAACATGTTTTTAGATATTTAGAACATTTGATACATTTTGAAAACATACTTAAAAACACAAAGTATTAACATTTGTATTGTTTTATATGTACTCTATATAACATTTTTAATAATGGATTTTTGCATTTGGAAAATAGTTATGAATGTTCAGTTGTTATGTAATGAAGGTTTCATACCACTCACTACAATTACAATATATTATACATATTTATGAATACTTATAATATCCTTTATCATGTGATTTTTTTATCATGTGATATTTTTTCATCATATCATTTTTTAAGAGATTTTGATTGGGTAAAGTTTTGTATATATTTCAATGTAGAAAGGGGGGTTGCACTCATGCTCTGATGAAGTCTGTTACTTTAGGACAAAAGTGCTTAGCACGAGGTTGTTCAGTAAAGTTGGTTTTTGAAGCATTACTTCAGATTTTTCAATCTTTTCACCAAGTACTCTGGAAGTATTACTGTTTTGTGTATTTTTCAGAGTACAGCCTCTTCATTTTGTTCAATCAGAGCCGATGTATTTTAAACATGTAATACAATACATCTTCCATTCTAAGCTTACTAACAGCTTCAGAATACTTATTACCACTTGTCCCTGATAAATATGCCCTTATGACATGATCTGTATATTTCACTTAGTGCATCACTACATTCACTGTTTGACTAACAGCATACATAGCAACAAAAGATTGCCTCATCATTCTGCCATGTGATGTCTGTCAGTGACATCATGGTGTTAATGGATTGCATGTATGGAAAAAGCAGGAAGAACAACCAGAATCCCACAAATACTAAAAAAACCTAGAAACATTTCGTTTTTTCAGAGGAGGTTCCCCATCATTTCAGCTGAGGACTTGGCTACATTAAAAAGATAGTACCTCAGAGTGGCAAAAATCAGAACTTACTGAGACAAGAACAGCACAAACAAATAAGAATTTTGCATTCTGAGATTCACAGGTGTTCATTTTTATATACTGATCTTAATTGAAAATGCATTATTGTTGTAAAAGGAAGGAAACAAATAATGTCAATTAGTGCAAAATTTGTCTCTACACATCACACTCACAGTAGGGATGGCAGACATGAAAATCATTTTCTAATATAGTGTGATAGCTAAGTCCTGCGGAAAGTTACTTTTTATTTTTGGCATTGTGGCTGCTCTTAAAGCAAGGTCATCCCAAGATGCACACTGTCAAATAAAAACTAAAAATCCAAGATCCTCAAATAGCAGCAATTAGTAGCTTGAAGCTTCATTGCAATTTTATTTAATTTAATATTTAGGAGGCACACTTTATCTTTAAATCCCTTTAGGAATTGTAACCACATATGCTACAGAAGATAGAGAGATAGAAAAGAGAAACATTATTAAAGATTATTTAAGTCCTGACAAGAATCTACTTACCTTGTGATAGCATCTAAAATATGCAGCACGCTCATCAGAAAATTTCTCCAGTCGCCTTGGCCCTTTGCTTGATGCTTTCTTGAACACCAGCCAGCATCTCTGATAAATCTGTGAGTGAGAAGTCAAACCATACAGGCCAACATTAACTCTTTGCATTCTGCTGAATAAGCATTATAATTAATATGCTACCAACACAACACTGTAGTATCTAACAGACTAATATCAAAAGCAATGAAATAATGCAGAGTCGGTGTATATAGTTATAAAGACAGCATTTTTTTTCCTGCAGATACTAGAGACTAACAATATTAAAACACAATTGCTCCAGTGGATATGAAAACATGTATGAAACATTGCAATGGGAACAAACAACACTTAGCTCTTAAAAAGCAGTTAATTTCTTCTTTTAAGCATGGCACATTATTTATAGTATCATCTAAAACATGGAACATTATACTATATATAACATACATAATACATAAAATATAAAAATACGTTCATGCTTTTGTCTCATTTAACTCTGTGACATCGTTGTACTGTTTAATGGTAATGTGTCCATATTATAGATGTCATTTTGGGCTGAAAATGATTTGAAACTGTTCTGGCTTTAGACTTTGTAGGAAAAAATGTTTGAATGCTATTGTACCCAAATTCATACTTCAGTAAAAAGATTAACAGCTAGAAATGCTACTCCTTCCTGTATTATTTTTTTAGCATTCCACATCTGCACTACATTGGTCCTCAGAAGCTGAAATTAGTTATCATGTCCCCCTTTTATTTTCTTATAGTATGTATGTATGGCATGTCACTGTATATTCCCTTCCTCACTATGTCTTCTTCCTCCATTTGTATTGCTGTCCTGTCAAGTGACTCCATCCTATGCCATTACAGGAATGGGGGTCTTCAGAGCTGTGCTCTGTACGTCATATATGGCTACAACAATGGCCTGTATAGAGATTAACATTTTTTATATACTTTTTTTTATTTATTCTTTGCTGACCAAGTTAGTCCCTGTAGGCTAGTAGCCTTTTTTCAGGGGAGACCCGAGGTGCTGTTTATAATACTACTTTAGCAACTTGCATGCAATGCACTGCATTTTATGTGGGTGTTACTTCTAGAAAGTTAAAAGACAGAATATATAATCACATTTATGATATAAGGAGGCGAGATCAATGGAATGCCCTGGCCAAACATGTTAGTGACCATGTTAATCATAGTTTTAGATTTAGAGTATTACAGCTAGTGAATAAAACTGTTAGGGGAGGCAACAATATGAACTATTTGGAGTATGTCGAGCTCTCATGGATTTTTAAATTAAGAGCTCATGTTGAACCAGGACTGAATCAGCATATTAGTATTAAGCCAGTATTAGAAGCTCGCAAATACTAAATATTAATTAGGTTAGATTATATTCTTATATATTTTTATATTATATTAAATATTTCATTATATATATTACAGCATATATATTTTTAGTTAGAGTATCTGAATCAATCATTTATTTATTTATTTGATACATATTTATTCTTATATTTTTTCAGAATGTTATATGGGTTTTTTGACATTCTGATATTAAATTCTATGATGTTGATCTATGTATTTTTGATATATTTACATATTTATTTGTTCGTATGTCAAGAAGTCGCAAAATGTGTTTACTATAGTATTGTGCGAAATTAATGCGTATTTCATTCATGTTTTCTGCTCTCTTTTTGCCTACAGCACTAATTCAGATGTAGTGCTTTAAGGTTCTATTGATTTTAATTATTTTAATTATTCAATTAAATGTTACTGAATATTGTATTTAAATTATGAGATTTGAAGCATATGGTGAGATATGAAGAAGCGTGCAGAGATTGCACGTGAAAGCGCTTATCACAATAAAAATAAAAATACTGGATTTTATTTACAACTACGTGGTGGTCGTGTTCAGTTTTACATTTATTTAATACTAGGAGATATTTGGCTATGGCACTGGGGAACTTCCCCTTCTGTTTTTGATAAGTGTCACAGAATCTTTTACATCCACCTGAGCTACCACCAATAGATGGGGCCTTGGATTAAAGTTCCATCCAAAGGGCAACATATTCAGGAGCAGCAAACCCCACCCCCCATGCTGCACTGCAGTGTCAGCAATTCATATGGGAAGAAAACCCACTTTCCTGCTTCCTACTGGCAAAGTCTCTTCTCTTTCTATGTCTTCCATGATCTCCTCAGCCGTATTCACTAACTTTCCTGAGTTTCAAACATAGTCACTTCTAAGAGTTAACACAGCCACCAAAACCTAATCTAACAACTCAGCACCATTTCCAGCCTTCATGTTCTCAAGTGTTGCTTTACAAATGCACTGCATTTCATTCTTTACTGTGCAGCTAAGCCACTGTATTTATGGTAACCATTTGAAATGTCAGAACCTGTTAGACTAAGTCCTGAAATATGGGGATTGAATGGCAGAAAAAAACAGACTTACATATACCAAGTCATAACAAAACACTGTAAAAAGCCAACAAATAAATAAATACACCAACTTACTTTTCAGTGATAAAGAGCCTTTACTCATCAATTCATTGGGTAACTCGGCATTTCGCCTTCAAAGGATGCATCCATTAAAACAGACTCACATTTTATCCCCAGGACAAGCCCCAATTACACATAATTAGTTCCCTTTAAAGTGCACCATGCAATAAATATCCATCTCAGACATTCTATAACTCAGTATACAAAAATACGTTAACATCCAAAATGTGCAAAATGACAGACGCAAAATAATGTGCAGAACAAAGCCATAAGATAAATACTTAGCAAAGATTAACTTCAAGGTTAAGGCCGTAGGAAACAGTGCCCTGTAATTTAAAATAAGTTTACGCTCTACTTGAATTATGTTTTTCTTAAAGTCCCCACCACTGCCTAACATAGGCTGAGGCAAAACACTAAAAAAAGAAAGATTCAATAGAACACAAATGCTCAGTGTTAAAATGTTCACTCACAGGACTTTTCCTATTATTATTATGCAAATCCCCCAAATGCTCCAATATTCTATATTTAACTGCCATTTGCTTTTGTCCAATATACCATTTGACATCCTTGCATCCACACCCCACAATGTAAATCACACCACACGAACTACAATTGAACTTTCCCCAGATACAAATTTCCTCCCATTAATAAAGGATCCAGAAATGTTTCTTATTTTACTGCAAACTTTGCAGTGACCACAATCAAATGATCCATCTACCCCAGACGGTTCACTAAATAATGACACATTCAACTGTTTTAAATTTAAATATCTACAATACGAAAAATTCATTATTATTTATTTATTTTATTTATTTGCAGTTTGTTTGCCAGGATAGTCCATTGGGCCAGAAGGAGCCGTCCTGTGGAGAAAAGCTCCAGAAAAATACAAATACATAGTACACATTGCACATATACATTACAGATTATCTCATAGGAATACAAAGTAAATATGATAAGAAAAGGTTAACTATGATAGACTACATCAGTATAGTTCATTAAACAGCAATAAAAAAACACTTTTTTTTATAAAAGTAGCAGCATAGGGTAACTGTTAAGTAGCTGGTTAAATAGTTCAATAAAGCTGTGGAATTATAGGAGGCAGTGATGGTGTATTTAGTGCTAGGAGAGTAGGAAGTGGTATTAGAAGGATTTGATAGGATGGGAACAGGAGCACTTCCATTGTGAATTGCTGGTTATGCAGATAGGAGATGGTAGGGAATTCCAGAGGCATGCCAGAGAGAAGGACATTAGGTGATTCCCAGCTGGATGTATGGGTTTGTGCAATTTAATTAGTTTTTGGGAATTAGATCTTACAAGTCATTCTGGTTCATGCATTTCAAAGGCAGTGGCTAGGGCGGGACAAAGAGAGGGGTTGTAAATGAGTTTGTGTGCTTGCATGAGTTGGGTATAAGTGAGGAGGTTAGGTAGCTCAAGCCAGTTTAGTTGGTGAAGAGAATTACAATGGTGAGAAATGGCTCTGGGTTCTCTATATTAGGAAATAAATGTCACACGGTCTCATATATACATATATGTATATGTATGTATATGTATATATATATATATATATATATATATATATAATTGCATTTGTTTAGCGGGACTTTTTCAGTAGAGGCCCGGGGAGAAAAGCTCCAACAAGAACATAGAGAAAAAAATTAAACATTAATTGGTACGGAAGTAGAAACAATGTTACACATAGTGATCACAGTAATAAATACAGACTATATACATAAAAGCGTGTGTGTGTGTGAGTGTGTGTGTGTGTGTGTATATGTGTAGAAATGTAAATATGGCACACACACACACACACACACACACACATTTATAAATATATATATATATATATATATATATATATATATATATATATATATATGCATACAGCACTATTTTTGTCTCCTGCACTGATTTAGTCTGATCTCTGAATTATGCTGGCAATTTTATTTGTTTTTGTTGCTTTTTGACCACACTTGAAAAGGGTCCTTGGACTGGTGTACCAGACAAGTTAAAGATATTAAATAAATACATAAAAATAACTGTACTCAGAAAGTATAAAGACACTCTCCAACTACAAAAACATACAGAAATAAATATTCAAATATATGACTAACAATATGTTCTACATAGACCATTTCAAAAACCTATCACTATACTCTGGTTCCTACAAACTGCTAAGATCTGACCTGTTTCTAGCATACAAGGCATCCTTGGACCCAATACTGATGAATTTACTACACATCAGGAACTCAAATGGCATCAGTAAAACTAAGTCTAGAGATCTAATCCTCTTCTGTAACATTAACTGAACAGTTTGGAGGGACAGATATATCTCACGGCGGATATTGCCACTGTAGAACAGACTCCCCATCAAAATAAAACAAAGTTCATCCCTGTATATATTCAAGAGCAACTCAGATCTACAGATGGAAATAGAAAATGTATCCAATTACTTCCCTCTGTGCTACTAAAGGACAAAGCAGCTCCTAAAAGCTTTATCTTATATATGGGTCTCCTCAAATTATTTATTGTATGATCCCAGACATTCTCATTAGGGGTAATATATAACTATCAAACATGGGATGGGTAAGGCCAATCTATAACCAAATGGGATAAGTTATTTTGAACACAAAAGGGGAAACTGGCTAGGCATAAAATGGACTGCAAGGGCAGCTGGCCTGGTACTTAAGAACGTATGAACCTATAAATAATATGTTTTTGCTGAGCTGCATCATGTTTACTTACATTGTCCAGAAGGTAGATATTAGTCAAGAAATATATGTGGGTGGCTATGCCACATCTAGTAACTAGTTGGTTAAAGTAACTTAGTGCCAGCACAAGTACTGAATGAAGTGGCCATGCTTTGCTTCCTGTGATTTACTTCCTTCCTTCCATGCCACATCATATTGGTAGCTCCCATCATGTTTACAACATATACCAGAGATTTGATGTGCTACAAAGGATTCACTTTATAATCTCGAAATACTGAAACCCCGAATTTCAGTATCTTGAGACCATGAAGCCGAAAATCCATAAACCCGAAACCCCAGACGCGCGAAATTTAAAATTGCGACTTCTACACTAAACATACCGCAAACACAAACACAAGCACACCTACCTGCACATACATAAAAACCTACCCTACATACAAGCAGGGGAGCAAGCCCCACTGCACCCCCCCCATGTGGGGGGCTGTGCCCCCCACACCACCCCTACTTAAATATACTAACTCCGAGGTCGCACTACACAGACAAACACACAAACACAACACCACACAAGCTACATTCCCCTCGCACACACACATCATACTAACAAAACACACAGACACACACTAAAACCCTACCCAAAACCTGTAAAACACAAACACTTACCTACATCTCCAACCACCCACTCACACACCACAACACCAGAACTGCTAATTCAAAATCTCCAAACTTTGGGATTTTGAATTTTGCGCTTCTGGGGTTTCGGTATTCTGCACTTTTGTCCTTCTGGTCTCAGGCTATTGAAACTCAGGATTTCAGTAGTTCAAGATTCTGAAGGGAACCCGCTACAAGCCATAACAGCACAATCACACACACTAATGTGTGTGGATGCATGCACACATATGTGTGCACACACACACACACACACACACACACACACACACACACACACACACAAAATACTGCCTGCTTAGATAATTGGAAATTCACCCATTGCTATATCGTTATCACTACCTTTTAACCTATCAGTAATTCGGATTGTTGTTGCTTGCTATTTGAAAAACATAATTTCAGCTCCTTCCTACATGATCATTTTCAATCATTTCCAGTGTGGTTGTTGCAACCACAGTCTGAAAAGATTTTTACCATTCACGCCTTTTATTTTGCAAAGTGGGAAAAACTCATGATAGCTTTCCCATGTCTCACAAGCCATAATTACAAGCAAATGATGTAACTATGCTGTGTTTTCTTGACACATTTAGCACTGCTTGATAAATGAATGAGGTTTTTCACTGGTACCAGTATCACTTTAAGGTCTGCTCTTTAGCTCCTTAAGACTTACCAAGCCAAGGGAATTTCACCCAGACGCCTTAGAGTTCGTACCCAGCCTTTAGTAGCAAATATAGATACATAATTGGCCAAACAATGGGCTATAGCCCAACAAAAAGCCTCAATGGGGTTCGTTGAGGTAATAGCTGCTTATTATGATTGCTCTATTGATATGGGTATATCTGAGGTAGCCAAGATGTATGAGGAAACAAAGCAGTTTGAAGGTCAACCTTTTTATACTACATATTTAAATAAATTGAGCCAAGAATTAATTTAGAACACCATCTCAAGGAAAAATACATAAGTTCCAAAGAGATATGGGGGATTATGATGGGGTAATCCCTTTAGTACAAATAAACATGTTAAATTTGAGAATGGGAATAAGAAAATTCTCAAACGTAAACGGCTTAGGTCCATTCTTAAGAAATCCACATCATTTCATAATGGGACATCAGGGGATGACTCCTCTTCAGTCACAGACCTAGATATACAGCATATCACAGATTCTCCTGTGTCCAAATGCAGTAATTCACAAAACCCTTTAGGGACAGGACAAGGAGGGCAGAGAGAAAACACACTGAAGGTAGACAGTATAGAGGACCTACTCAGACTTATGATACAGAAATTATTGGTAGTAGCAATGTGTTAAACATTTAATCACAACTTTTGTCACAAACTCATATTCAATTGTTAAATAAAGGGTTAAATTTTGTACCTTCTTTTTGTTTCTGAGGACTCTCTTGCACAGGATGTTACATCCTTTTGTCATCTGCTAAATTTAAAATTATATTTTCAATCATCTACCAATTCTGGGGAGGGTGATGCATTCAAATATCATAAATCTAACTTTATGCCTCCTATGCATCACAATGTCCAGATGTTTCAAACATGCATTCTCAAAAATCTACATTTTCATTTCAGGGAATTTGGGATTAAGCCTAATAATCTCTTAAAGATCAAAGAAAAGGCTATACAGGAACTGGAAAACAATAAAAATTTGGTAATTCAACCTGCAGACAAGGGAAGGGTGGTGGTTGTCATGGACTGGACACAATATAATGCTGAAGCAGAAAGGCAGCTGAATGATGGGTGTTAATATATATATATATGCCTCTTGATCCTAGTTTTAGCTTTAAGAAACATATTGATGAATTTCTTTTGTCTGCTAAGGAGGAGAGTATTATATCTGACTCAATATTATATCATTTGACAGTGTCTGATCTTAGGAGCCAATATCTGTACTTACTCCCAAAGATACACAAAGATCTTAATCATCCACCGGTAAGGCCCATTGTCTCAGGGAAGAGTTCTGTCATGGAACCACTCTCTCAATTTCTAACAAAACATTTACAACCTTTACTTAAATGGGTTCTGTCCAGGGTCCAAGATACCACTGAATTTTTACAAATAATCTCAGACATGGAATTGGAACCAGGTTGATTGTTATGCACTCTGGATGTATCTGCTTTGTACACCAATATTCCTCACTGGGCTGGGATACAGGCACTTGAATATTGGTTATATAGATCCGAACTTTACCCACCATGATTTAACACCTTTTTGATCTATCTAGCAGAACATGTTCTGACCAAAAATGTTTTCTACTATCAAAACAAATGCTACTGGCAGGTTCAGGGCACAGCCATGGGGACATCTTTTGCCCCCATTTATGCTGATCTTTTCATGGCTTTTGTAGAAGAACATTTTATTTATGATACTAGCCATAACATATACTTAGACGAAATTGACAAATAGAGGCATTATCTTGATGGCTGCTGGATGGTATGGAGAGCTGATATTGAATATCTTTAGGAGTTTGTCGAATACTTAAACAGCAATAAGTGAGGAATACATTTTACAGTCAACTATGATGTCCAAAAAATTACTTTTTTGGATGTGTTAGGTACCAGAAATGCTGATCATACTCTAGATAAAGAGGTTTATCATAAGTACCCACAGTACAGTTCTCTACTACATGCATCCAGCTTCCATCCACCACATAATACAAAGAACATTCCCAAATTTCAGTTTCTTCGGATGAAGCGTAACACTCAATGGCATATAAGAATGCAATTTTTAGATTTAATAGACAAGATTGTGGGAAATAGAACAAATAAAGCTGGATGGCATTTAATATTAAATGCAAAAGAAAAAAGTGGATCATTAAGAAGAGTGGTTTATTTCCACTGGGTCTCAATGAGAATTTATGAACAACCAATGAGCTTCAGTCTTATTTCTACCTTGTTGTATAAAAGGGTGATGGATCTCAATGTGTTTTTCCATTAACACTGATGAAGGCTATTTAACTTGTTCAGCCGAAACTGTTTTGTTACTGCTTTACTTATATATGCTTTAATAAAGCATTTATATGCCACAGTTTGCTGGCCTTTTGTTTTTTGACTTGGACTCATCTAAGTTCATATGACCATATACCTGTGACTTGCACATGTCATGCTTGGGTACACACTCTGTAGTATCCTGTGATGAAGAAGCAGTTCTTGTCTCATGCTGGAAGGTACCCTTGTGTTTAAGACATTTTTTTGTGTAAGCAAGTCTAAAATGAAAAACTATGTACACTATACAGAGTAAAAGCCTACTTAATTGACATGGCCAGAGCACTTATAGCCACTACTTTCTTACTGCCTTATCTCCTCTATGCTACCCCAACCTTCACTAATCTTCAAGTCTCATACCTCTCCAGATTTGAGCAATATTTAAATAAAATAGGAAAATTTGCAGTAAACTATAAAATTATAACACACCGCAACCTGGCATTTAGAGAATTAAACTCATTAGGACTACCACATCGCCTAACTCCTTCTCAGCTAACTACAATACACAGACTTCTCAATAAACTAGAAAAATGCCCAACCCTTAATAACTAAATATAACACTGCTCCCCCTAGAGAGCCGAATTGTACACTCAAGAAAAATCACTAATCACTTTAACCAACTCGTCAATAATGCAGCTAAGCTGTGGAACCACTTCCCACTCCCAATGATGTCCATTCAGAATGTAAACTCATTTTAATTAACTACAAATAAAACTTTACCTATTAAATCAGTGGATCTGCTCCTGTATGTTTCCAGGACAAATGTCACTGTAGACTTCAGCTTGCCATATCGTCAAACCAATTCTCTTAATTCAGAATCCTATACCTCGCAACCATTCTAAACCAATACCTGAATCATTTTATTATCGATTCCTACATGTGTACATAGTTCTGAGAGTCTTCTCACTGCCCTCCATTATGCTTCTATTATGAACCTTATGATAGCTATATACAATTGTCTGTGAACCTGCTTAATGCCCAACCTCTTAATTACAATATTATATTTTCTGCCCCACCTCTTAATAACAATATTAACATTTCGCCCTACCAAATTCCTTCCCTCACTTCCATTTCTTTGAATTTCTAATTACTAATCACTACATCCATTATTTATTTGACATACTAACACATCTCACTAACACATCTCATCAAATGCTCAGTGATTAACATCTATTAAATGTATATGTATCTTTCTATATTGTAATAGTTTCCTTTATTTCGTACGAATGCTGTCTAACCAGCAAATGCATGTATTACTGTTAATATTTATTAGTTAATGTCTAGTCATGTATATTAATAAATGCCTTTTTAAAACCGTTTGCAATATGTTGGAGATTTTCTTCCTGGGCATCTGCTGAAAAGGAATTTTTGATTAAATCCAGCTGGACAAGCCCCATAAACAAAAGCAAAACAGATATAAATAAAATAAATACTGACTACACAAGACTGGATGCTTTTGTCAACAAAGATTGTACTGTTGAAGAAGTACTTGATCATAATGGAGTAATTAATGGAAGAAGAGAAACTTTATACCGTTATTAATGTCTTACTTATTAACTTCTTATCTCATTCAAGCCTGAAATGTCTGTTTTGCATTTTTCAACTTAATGCCCATAGCTCCTTATGGCATCCAGATATCTTTTTGGTCTGTCTTCCTTAACAAAGTGAGTCACCAATTAATAGTAGGCAGTATTATAAAGGGCATGGTATAATTAAAAAAGTATTTCTAAGATTAATAATCACATGTGTTCTGGAGTAGACAAATTCCCCTTAGTATTCATATTTTCATATTTGCATTCATAACTGAGAGACCTACATGTTATTGAAGGGCATAAAGTGAAATGCCCTGGTGAGAGAAATATTGTGAAGTTACAGTACATTGTACTGGAGATGTTGGTAGGTATTTGCTAGTAACTGAATGCCTTTTTAAAACCATTTCCATATTTACTTAATATTTCAAAAATGGGTGACATACAAACTATTACATATCATGAGATGAAACTTTAAATGATGTTGAAGAAAGCTATGATTGTTATCCGCACTCTGCATTGCACTTCTTGAAAGGTATTGATGCCTATCTGTATTAATTATCAAATAATCATAATTCTTCATATTTCTGTGAATATCTTGGGAAGCATGCACATAGAAAGGAACTTTTTGCTGTTATGTGAAAGCTCATGTCTGACTAACCAAAGTAAGTTAACAAAATACACATATGTTCTACAGTTTCCAAGATATAACAAAGTTTGTGAAACATTAGAGAAAAATATCATTCTAGATTTGTATACTTAAGAGGTTTGCATAGGTTATAGGTTCATAGATTAGTACTAGACTAACTGCCCTTGCGAGCCATTTTAAGCCTAGCCAATTATCCCTTGTGAGACTCAAACCCTGGACCTTTTGCTTGCAAGGCAAACACCTTAACCATTAGGCTACTCTCCCTCTGGCTCAGTTCTTGGCTGGGGTGCCTCCTGTGTGAAGTCTGCATGTCCTCCCTGCATTCACGTGGGTATCCTCTGGGTACTCTGGTTTCCTCCCACATTCCAAAGACGTGTCTGGAGCATTTCTTCAGAGGCCTCTGCTGAAAATAAGCTCTGCCCTAGTCAGACTTTCCTGGTCAACAAATTTTAAATAAATAAATAATATATCATTGATGTAAAGACTGTGACTTTACTGACTATTATCAATGCAACAGATACTTTTACTGATAACATTTCTGTTTGTATCACTGTAATAGATTTTATTGCTCATGAAATATTTAAATTTCTTTGTATTATGCTTTTTTAAGATGATTTCCCAGAAAATGCTTTGGAATGTAAAACTTTGTAGGCTGGTCATCGAAACAAATTCTGCCCACAAATACACAGTGAGGAAATTCAGGAATCAGCCTTTATAAAGTCTACTAGATAATGAATTTTATTTTATAATATAGTTAAGTGCTTTTGCCCTTCCAAATAATATGACTTCATCATAACTAAATAAAAATAGTAGCTGGTTCTCATAGTATATAAAAATAGCCATACCACATGGCTTAAATCAACTAATTTTCAGATACCATATATATTTTTTCCTGGGCAATGCATGGTTTCATCAAAGTTGAAAGAAATACATCTAATATAAGTATGTAATGCAAAAAAAATAAAATATCAATATTATTGTTTTTACGTAATTGATTTTATAATTTTACAAATTAGCTGCCTTTAATTTAAGGACACTACTAGTCGAAATATTATCATTTAAAGCAGGTTTCACACCCACATTTCATTTCAATTGCCATTGTAGCTCCCTATAATCAGTTAAAGTCTACCTAGGTCTACCCCATGGATTCAGAAATACTTGTCCCAAGGGTGAAAATAGCAAATGATTATGACTTGAATATGACAAGGAGTGCTTGTATAAAACCAAACAGGAGAACCTCTTGCTGTGAGGTGACAATGCTACCACCATCCACACAGAAGGCAGCCAGCCATGAATCAATCCAGAGAACCTTGTACTGTGAGGAAAAAAGACTACCTGTTGCCCTTCTTGTATAATAAGTAGCAATAAATTTTACAATTACAGCATACAGAGAGAGAAAAAATAGGCAGAGTTAACAATTTGTACTCTAACTTAAAAATGTGTATGGCAGTTTCTAATCAACTTTAAAAGCCACAGAATTAAAAGATACTCATTTTCAGAATAATGTACAGGTCTTGAATATATCACTCATACATCAGAATTTAGACTTAAAAACTCTAAAAAAACTATCCATTCAGGTAATATAAAAATTATATTATGAAGTTAAAAGACTTCAGTCAGAACAGGTCGTAAAGGCTCAGGTGATACCTAGTGGTCAAAATTAAAATTGCAGGTTTATTTACCAAATAAAAAAATTATTTTCAAATTATGAGTCAGGTAGCATAAAGCTGTATACAGTATTTAGCAATACAGATGTAAGGTAACTTCAAAAGTAGGTCCTGTAGACTTTTGTCAGGGACCTCAGGACAACTGTTAGATTAGGGATCTCCATTTTAAAGTAGTTATTAGGCATTATGCAGGTTAAAAGATAAAATATGTTGTGTCAGACATGTATGCATTCAGTCTCAGTGAAAGACAGTGTATTATAAAGGAAAGATAAGCATAAAATGTGCAGAACATACAGAAATAGAGAATGTTCTTTTCTCAAGGGAACGATACACTCTTGTCAGCTACACAATGTTCCTTAATGGAATGTTAAATAAAGCACATAGGAAACAACCAAGGTTGGGGGAGTGAATGCGGTTTACAAAGAAAAATCACTGGACTGAAGCAATATAATATATTGTGTTCAGGATAGCAGTTCAGTTAAGGTTAGTTTGTTTATTCGACATGCCATTACAGAGAAGATTAAGCTACAATACAGATACTCAAGCCTGAGTACAGAAGACAGGTAAAATAAAGACTATTTTAGTGTATGTTGTTCAAGACAATCAGAATATGACATGCAGTAACTTTGGATATATTTAGCAGCACTGTTATTACTAACTAGCATCCCAGCATTTCTACAGACTGTTATCATTTATCAGCACTGTTAATGAAGACAGTATTGGATATTGTGAAAATCTAATAAAGCCTTATTGAATGAATTACAGTATTTGGAGAATTCATTCTGAAAAGTACACAAGACTTGGCCCATAAAGGAGAGACTGGCACCTGTTCTGCATGAGTTTGGGTAATTAACAAATAAAGACTTTTGTTTCAGTCTCATTTCAGATGTTTCCAGTTAATTCCAGTACAGTACAGTCTTATCAATTCTTACATTTCTTAAACATGTATTACACGACTTAATATTCCTGTATTAAAGCAAATAACTAGTCTGAGACAGAAACCACTCAGTGGGAGTGGTAAGCACTAGGTAACCTATCTACCACATAAGGAGTGGTTTCTGGCCCAGAAATTGTAGTTATTGGCCGTTTGGGCAATTTTTCCATCTCTCAACTTTCTGATTTAAAAGCCCGCATTTGCACTTGTTTCTTTCCTGTAACTAGTCTAGTCCAGATACAGATTCTTAGTTTTAGCACTTGAATTTGCTTATTCGTCCTACAAATAAGCTACAAATTACTACAGCACTCAACCTTCCTCATTACCTAGAGGAAAACAGTTTTTGTACTTACTTTCCTCACTTGCTTAGAGAAAAACAGCTCTTGTACTCACTTTCTTCACTTATCTAGAGGAAAATAGGTTTTATTCAGGCATGCCCAAGGGTCAGCTCCCAGTGTTCTGTCCTGTCTATCTGATGAATCTGGGCATCTTGGGGCAATGTAGTCATTGCCTCATGTACACAGACAAGCCTCTCCTCCTACCACCCAACACTACAACCTGTGAGAGATGCACTTATCGTGCCAAACTGGAGGTAAAGCTCTCTCCAAACAAGACTGAGCTTGACAATCAAGAGGAGAATGTAAACACTTGCACCAAACCACACTCATCACATGTCCCCCTAAATCTACACCACCAAACTTCACACATAGAAACACAAAAACATTCACAGAGGCTCCCAATATTAATCTGCTCAAGCAACAGAGACCTCCAAAGCAGAAACCAAGCAACCTCCACCCCCCAAAACAGCCCTAATGACACATAGCCCACAGACTCAGTGTGCCACTCAACCACAGCCCATAAGGCAAAACAACGTACTCAACACACTAGTCATAGGTGACTCTAAAGTCAGGCACACTGATGTCCCACTCACCAGGCTAAACAAGGAGAAGGTTACTGTCACCTACCTGTCGGGTGCTAGAATCCATCACATAACCCACGCACTCAAGGCACTCCACAACAAGTACAAATATGACTCTGTCATTGTCCATGTTGATGTGAATGACCTGAGACATACCTCCCTGGACTACATGAAAAGAGACATGGAAGAGCTCTCTAATCTTGTAGCTCAGGCAGGTATGACCCTAGCCCTGAGTAGCATTCTGCCATCACCCAGAATGATACCGCAGTACAAGGACAAAATGATTGACTTCAACAATTGGCTAAGCTTCTGGTGTCATTCTACGGGGATCCAGTATCTGTCTGCCTGGGACGACATGGTCAACAGACCACGATGCTTTACCAGAGATGGCCTGCACCTGTCACCCCTGGGATTCCAGATACTGGCTAAGGCTTTTGTCACCCCTATAGTGCCTTTTTAAGGCAAGGTTCAAATGACAAATTCACCACTGTAACAGGAACAGGCAAGCAAAAACTGAGGTTAATGCTACTCATTGCTAGAAGTCTTAATCTCAAAATGCACTCACTCAAGGCACTCTTTAAAATGGAGAACATTGATATCTGTGCAGTGACTGAGACCTGGCTCAAGGCTCCAGAGAGCACCCCTGCACTACCAGGCTATAACTCATACTACACTTTTCAGCCATGTAACGTGGACCGGAACACAAAGGTGGAGGTGTGCCCATATTCATTAAGGCTATCCAAACCTCCAGGCTAGTTGCTCAGCATAATACATCCAAGGTTATCCAACTGCAACTAACTCTGGGTAAAACTGCAATCCAAATTGTAGCTTGCTACAGATCCCCCACCATGCCTCAGGATTTCCACTCCTCTTTTCTTGATATACTGGAAAATATTAGGGTTCAACCAAACACCCTAATAATGGGCTATTTAAACTACCCCAACACTAACTGTGAAAACTACTTATGTACCAACTCCTTTGCTCAACACTTTCTAGAATCCATAAATTCCAGTGCCCTGGATCAACTTATCTACACTCCCGCCATGGGCAACAATATTCTAGACCTAGTCATTACCAACATGAGTGACTGGTGTTCCACACCTGAAGTCAACTCTTCGTTGGTCCGATCTGACCATAAGCTAATCACCCTAGATATCCACATCTCGCCCCCACCCCCCATTAAGGAAACCACAGTAAAAGATTTCTGCAAAGCTAACTTCATGCTTCTGAAGACAGAAGTGGCGAACTTCATGACACCCATTCAGATGGACAATGCAGTTACAACTGCTGAATCCTACGCAAATGCACTCTATAAGCACTTACACGAGTGCATGGATCGTGCTATCCCAAACAGAACCAAGACGCTATCCTCCAAAAAAAGGAAGCCAATCTGGTGGTCTCCTGCTATAAACAAACTCTACAACAGAAGGAAGAAACTGTTGCAAAAAAGAGTAAAATCCCATGAGTGGAGGAGCTCCCTGGTCAGCCTCAATAAGAAGCTGAAATTCCTTATAAGATCCTCCAAAGTGATTCTAAGGACAACCACAAAGCATTCTATAGCCATTTCAAGAATCTCAGTGGCAATACCCAGATCTGCTTTGAGTTACAGCACAATAGCACAAAAATTACAGAACCAACTGATATTGCCAACATCCTGGCAGATAGGTTCAGTGATAACTTTACCACCCTCTCACCCCAAAAGGGCCCATATACAGGAAGAATGCAGAGTCCCTGTAATCACAAGTATACAGGTAAACGCTGCACTCTCTAAAACCAAAAACACACCATCCATAGGACTGGACAACATCCCAGGTTGTGTTTTACATGAACTTCAGAACGAACTGGCTCCCCACCTAAGCACCATATTCAATCATAGCCTCACTTCAGGCTTTGTGCCCACTGAATGGTGCACAGCAACAGTTATCCCACTCCACAAAGGGGGAGCCACCACTGATCCCGGGAACTATCTCCCTATTAGCCTGATGAGCCTGGTCTGCAAGGCCATGGAATGTATCATCATGTAACTCATAAACAAAGACATTGGTAACCTCCAAACTCTGGATCCCACCCAGTTCGGGTTTGTGAAAGGCATATCGACTTCTTTGAGGCAGTCACCAAAGCTGTAGACGAGGGTAAGGTGGTTCACACAGCCTATCTTGACCTCGCCAAGGCTTTCAACACCATCCCCCTTTCTGGAATTAAAGCTAAATTCACTAAACTAGGTATAAATCCCTACGTCACAAGATGAGTTGCCAACTGGCTCACTGATAGGACCCACACTGTAAAAGCTGCAAACTCCAAATCTGACATCAAACCAGTGACAAGTAGAGTACCATAGAGTTCAATCCTGGGACCTCTCCTGTTTGTGATCTACTTCTCTGAAGTACATGCTAACACAGAAGGCCTCTGGCTAATGAATTTCACAGGTGACTGCAAACTAGGAGCCATAGTCGAGTCCCCAAATGATGTGGACATCCTACAGAAGGGCCTCACTGAGACAGATGCCTGGTGTCAGAGCCATGGCCTCAAACTCAATGCCAAAAAGTGCATTGTCATCCCCTTTGGTTAAAACTGCATACCCATGAACTACCACATAGGCAGCAGTCTTCTTAACACTGAATGTGTGATAAGAGACCTTGAGACCCAGGTGGACAGTAGTCTCTCCTTTGATAATCACATCACCACAGTAGTCAGGAAGTCCTTCTATGTGGCATACCTCATCACAAAAGGGTTCTCATCCAGGAAAAAAGAGGTTATTGTTCCCCTCTACTCAACAATCATCAGACCCATTATAGAGTACAATGCCCCTTTTGTAATGTACCTCACAAGACATCTGCAGCAGCTGGAAAGCCACAGAAGTACCTCACAAAGAGGATTACTAGCCTCAAACAGATGCCCTACACTGACTGTCTCAAAAAATTCCATCTTTACTCTGTAGCATATCGCTTACTCCTAGGTGATCTCTGTCTAACATATTTTTTGAAAAATGACCTGAGACATACCTCCTTGGACTACATGAAAAGAGACATGGAAGAGCTCTCTAATCTTGTAGCCCAGGCAGGTATGACCCTAGCCCTGAGTAGCATTCTGCCATCACCCAGAATGATACCGCAGTACAAGGACAAAATGATTGACTTCAACAATTGGCTAAGCTTCTGGTGTCATTCTAAGGGGATCCAGTATCTGTCTGCCCGGGACGACATGGTCAACAGACCACGATGCTTTGCCAGAGATGGCCTGCACCTGTCACCCCTGGGATTCCAGATACTGGCTAAGGCTTTTGTCACCCCTATAGTGCCTTTTTAAGGCAAGGTTCAAATGACAAATTCACCACTGTAACAGGAACAGGCAAGCAAAAACTGAGGTTAATGCTACTCATTGCTAGAAGTCTTAATCTCAAAATGCACTCACTCAAGGCACTCTTTAAAATGGAGAACATTGATATCTGTGCAGTGACTGAGACCTGGCTCAAGGCTCCAGAGAGCACCCCTGCACTACCAGGCTATAACTCATACTACACTTTTCAGCCATGTAACGTGGACCGGAACACAAAGGTGGAGGTGTGCCCATATTCATTAAGGCTATCCAAACCTCCAGGCTAGTTGCTCAGCATAATACATCCGAGGTTATCCAACTGCAACTAACTCTGGGTAAAACTGCAATCCAAATTGTAGCTTGCTACAGATCCCCCACCATGCCTCAGGATTTCCACTCCTCTTTTCTTGATATACTGGAAAATATTAGGGTTCAACCAAACACCCTAATAATGGGCTATTTAAACTACCCCAACACTAACTGTGAAAACTACTTATGTACCAACTCCTTTGCTCAACACTTTCTAGAATCCATAAATTCCAGTGCCCTTGATCAACTTATCTACACTCCCGCCATGGGCAACAATATTCTAGACCTAGTCATTACCAACATGAGTGACTGGTGTTCCACACCTGAAGTCAACTCTTCGTTGGTCCGATCTGACCATAAGCTAATCACCCTAGATATCCACATCTCGCCCCCACCCCCCCATTAAGGAAACCACAGTAAAAGATTTCTGCAAAGCTAACTTCATGCTTCTGAAGACAGAAGTGGCGAACTTCATGACACCCATTCAGATGGACAATGCAGTTACAACTGCTGAATCCTACTAAATGCACTCTATAAGCACTTACACGAGTGCATGGATCGTGCTATCCCAAACAGAACCAAGACGCTATCCTCCAAAAAAAGGAAGCCAATCTGGTGGTCTCCTGCTATAAACAAACTCTACAACAGAAGGAAGAAACTGTTGCAAAAAAGAGTAAAATCCCATGAGTGGAGGAGCTCCCTGGTCAGCCTCAATAAGAAGCTGAAATTCCTTATAAGATCCTCCAAAGTGATTCTAAGGACAACCACAAAGCATTCTATAGCTATTTCAAGAATCTCAGTGGCAACACCCAGATCTGCTTTGAGTTACAGCACAACAGCACAAAAATTACAGAACCAACTGATATTGCCAACATCCTGGCAGATAGGTTCAGTGATAACTTTACCACCCTCTCACCCCAAAAGGGCCCATATACAGGAAGAATGCAGAGTCCCTGTAATCACAACTATACAGGTAAACGCTGCACTCTCTAAAACCAAAAACACACCATCCATGGGACTGGACAACATCCCAGGTTGTGTTTTACATGAACTTCAGAACGAACTGGCTCCCCACCTAAGCACCATATTCAATCATAGCCTCACTTCAGGCTTTGTGCCCACTGAATGGTGCACAGCAACAGTTATCCCACTCCACAAAGGGGGAGCCACCACTGATCCCGGGAACTATCTCCCTATTAGCCTGATGAGCCTGGTTTGCAAGGCCATGGAATGTATCATCATGTAACTCATAAACAAAGACATTGGTAACCTCCAAACTCTGGATCCCACCCAGTTTGGGTTTGTGAAAGGCATATCGACTTCTTTGAGGCAGTCACCAAAGCTGTAGACGAGGGTAAGGTGGTTCACACAGCCTATCTTGACCTCGCCAAGGCTTTCAACACCATCCCCCTTTCTGGAATTAAAGCTAAATTCACTAAACTAGGTATAAATCCCTACGTCACAAGATGAGTTGCCAACTGATCATTATTAGTAAAAAAATACGAGCACTCATAAATTCAACTAAGGCTAATTTTGAGAGAAAAATTGCCATGGATTCAAAGGACAATCATAAGGCCATTTTCAGCTATGTTAGGAACCTGGGTGGAAACTCCCAGATATGCTCAGAATTAGTCCAAAATGATACAAAAATCACTGAACCCACAGACATTGCCAACATACTGGCAGACAGGTTCAGTGCAAACTTCACCCCCCTCTCCCCCCCTAAAGGAGAGATAACTATCCCAGCCGAGTGTAGCCTCCCGGACATCTCAAATGCGCAGGTGAAAGCTGCTCTCTAAAGCTAAAACACAGCATCAATGGGACCGGATGGTGTCCCCGGCTGTGCTACACGAGCTAAATGAGGAATTAAACCCGCACATAAGGCAGCTGTTTAATCTCAGCCTTACCACAGGATACGTGCCCAAGGAGTGGCGATGGCAACTGTTGTCCCACTCCACAAAGGCGCCACGGACCCTGGTAATTACCCCATAAGCTTAACAAGTCTAGTCTGCAAAGCTATGGAGAGGATCATAATGGAGCTCATAAACAAAGATATAGGGACTTGCAGACATTGGACCCGACCCAGTTTGGCTTTGTCAAGGGAAGATCATGCCTTTGAACTTGGTCGACTTCTTCAAACAGTCACCAAGGCCATTGATGAGGAAAGGCAGTCCATACAGCCTACCTTGACCTTGCAAAGGCTTTTCGACACAATACCCCACTGGTATTGTAGAAAAACTTACCAGCTTAAATGTAAACCCATATGTCACAAGATGGGTTGCAAACTGGCTTAAGGACAGAACCCACAGGGTTAGAGTTGCTGGCGCTGTGTCAGACTCCAAGCCGGTCACAAGTGGTGCCCCACAGGGCTCGGTCCTTGGCCCCTATTGTTTGGCAGGTACTTCTCGGAAGTACAGGCCAACATAGGAGGACTTTGCTGGACAAAGTTTGCAGACGACTGCAAACTGGGCGCCATAGTGGAAAGTGCATCAGACACGGATATCCTTCAGAAGGGACTCACGGAAACAGATAGCTGGTGCCAGAGCCATGGCCTGAAGTTAAACGCCAAAAAATGTATAGTCATACCCTTCGGGAAAAACAAGGTAACCCCAAGCTACCATATAGGTGGCAATCCACAAAGCACAGAAGAAGTTATCAGGGACCTGGGGACCCAGGTTGACAGTGGCCTTTCTTTTGACACTCACATTGCTAAAGTGGTTAGAAAGACCTTCTACATTGCCCACCTGATCATGAAGGGATTCACATCCAGATCTAGTGAGGTCATTGTTCCCTGTACTCTTCACTTATCAGACCAATGATCCAGTACAATGCCCCATTCGATGTATCTCACCCGACATCTGCAGCAATTGGAGAGACCCCAAAAGTTCCTCACCAAAGGATAAAGGGACTCCAAAATCTATCATATGCTGCCAGATTGAAGAAACTCCAGCTCTATTCAGTCATACCGCCTGCTCAGAGGTGACATGTGCCTGACATACAAGGCCATGTCCAACCCGAATTAATGGACATGCTCCACCTCAAAAATCTAAATCCACCAAAACCACTAGAGCAAGCGACTTAAACCTTAGCACGGATATAAATAGGACATGCTGGAGGGATAGATTTATCACTCAGAGACTCCTATGCTGTGGAATAAAATCCCGGTCCATGTGAGGCAGAGCACCTCGCTGACTCTGTTCAAGAGAAATCTAGACCTGTGGATGGGAGATCGTAGGTTTACCCCGGGAATCATCTCTGTGTCACTGCTGGACAGAGGCACAACAAACTAATGGGCACAGTATTTTTTCATATAAGGGGTGGCGTAAGCCACAAAAATTTGGGCTAGGCTTATAAATGCCTTAGGGCAGATAGCCTAGTATAAACCTATGAACCTATGAACCTATGAACTGGCTCACTGATAAGACCCACACTGTAAAAGCTGCAAACTCCAAATATGACATCAAACCAGTGACAAGTAGAGTACCATAGAGTTCAATCCTGGGACCTCTCCTGTTTGTGATCTACTTCTCTGAAGTACATGCTAACACAGAAGGCCTCTGGCTAATGAATTTCACAGGTGACTGCAAACTAGGAGCCATAGTCGAGTCCCCAAATGATGTGGACATCCTACAGAAGGGCCTCACTGAGACAGATGCCTGGTGTCAGAGCCATGGCCTCAAACTCAATGCCAAAAAGTGCATTGTCATCCCCTTTGGTTAAAACTGCATACCCATGAACTACCACATAGGCAGCAGTCTTCTTAACACTGAATGTGTGATAAGAGACCTTGAGACCCAGGTGGACAGTAGTCTCTCCTTTGATAATCACATCACCACAGTAGTCAGGAAGTCCTTCTATGTGGCATACCTCATCACAAAAGGGTTCTCATCCAGGAAAAAAAGAGGTTATTGTTCCCCTCTACTCGACAATCATCAGACCCATTATAGAGTACAATGCCCCTTTTGGAATGTACCTCACAAGACATCTGCAGCAGCTGGAAAGCCACAGAAGTACCTCACAAAGAGGATTACTAGCCTCAAACAGATGCCCTACACTGACTGTCTCAAAAAATTCCATCTTTACTCTGTAGCATATCGCTTACTCCTAGGTGATCTCTGTCTAACATATAAAGCTATGTCAAACCCAGAGCTGATGGACATGCTACACCTAAAGAAATCCCAATCCCTCCGAGCTACTCACTCTAGGGACTTAAACCTTGTCACCACAATAGACAGGACATGCTGGAGGGATAGATTCCTGTCCCAGAGACTTCCCATACTCTGAAACAAGCTTCCCATCTATGTCAAGCAAATGGTGAGTGGATGGGAAATAGGAAATACACCCTGGGGGGATCACTTCTGTGGCTCTGCTCAACAGTGGCACAGGAAAATAACTTTCTTGGGTGGCATAAGCCAGGGAAACTTGTTGGCTAGGCTTACTTAGGCCCTTGGGCCAGTAGCCTAGTACCTACCTATGAACCTATGAACCTGTAAATCAAGAAAGTAAAGTTAATAGTCACATCCATCCATCCATTTGCAACACCTGCTTTAATCTTGTGTTATTGGGACATAGATCTTATCCCATCAGGTAATGTGCGTAAGGTAGCCACCATCGCTGTATGAGATGTCAGTCCTTCACAGAGTACATGCACCCAATCACATGTAAACAGGATACACACTTAGGGACAATTTGGGTCATCAGCAAATTCTCTTATTGATACGTTTGGGATGTGGGAAAAAAACAGGAGACTGACAGGAAAACTCAGCAAGGCACAGACTAACTCAGCAAAGAAGGCACCCCAGCCAGGAATTTAAAGAGAGGACCAAGTACTGGAAGACATCCAAGCCTTGTGGAGCTTGAATTGCTATGAATTTGTAATAATAATTAATTAATTAAAAGGAATGGCAAGTGAATTACAATGTAAGAATGGTAAGGTTTTACTCTAGACAAATATTTATTTCATCGGATTGTGCAGTGATGCAGCGGTTTGCATTGTCACCTCACTGCAAGAGGTTTTCTGGTTTGATTCTCAGCTGGGTACCTTCTGTGTGGAGTCTGCATGTCATCCTTGCATTTGTGAGGGTTTTCTCCCACATTACAAAGACATGCATCTGGAGTGTTTCTCCCCTGGCCTCTGCTGAAAATTGTCTTGTTCCAAGTTGGACTTTCCTGATAAGCAAATGTTAAATAAATAAATTGCTAGATAAAGAAAAAATATGCTCTTAACTGACTATGAAGCAATGTATTATGTCATTAATGTTTATTTATGGTAGTTTTATTTAGAAATGAACTGTGCAAATCTACATTCATGTGCTACAAATATCAGGTAAATATGCTGTGGTATATGTTGCAATGCAATCATTAAAACTGTGTGTGTGTGCATGTGTGTGCTTGTGTGCATGTGCGTGTGTGTGTGTGTGTGTGTGTGCGTGCGCGCACGTGTGTGTGTGCATGTGTGTGCGTGTGTGCGTCTGTGTGTGTGTGTGTGTGTGTGTGTGTGTGTGTGTGTGTGTGTGTGTGTGTGTATACGCACGTGTTGTCACTTGTATAACATAATGTATTAAGCTCTAAACAAATTTTTAAAATAGCTCTTAGAGAAAGTGAGATTAAATGTACATAGCTTTAGAACTAAAAACACAATATCATAATTCACTGAAATTAAGTTTTTTAATACAAACAGCTAATAGTGAAAGTAAATTCCTTCCAAATAAATGTTTGTAAGGCTCAAGTCACTCTGCAACATATTTCACTGTGCCTTATGTGTTTTGAAGCCATTCCAGTTCACTGGTTTGTGATAGACAATTCAATATTTTGTAGCTGCTCACAATGCTATCATGAGATTTGCCAGGGTAGCAGAGACATGTTAAGCAAAATGCAATGCCATTCTCTTGTCAAGGTGCAACCAACTGTTTACTTAAAGCATTCTTTCAAATGTCATCTGTTCATTAAGAATGATTTAACCACCAAATGCATGCCTTGGGCTGTGTAACTCAAAAAGCAGGCTACACCGGGATGCTGTATAAAGTAAAGCAGCTTCGAGTTAACTTTCCATAGCAATCAAAGGGGGCATGCTGAAATTCAGCTGAATGGTGATAAGAAAAAAAAGTGAATCAGTGAAGCTTCGGGGACTCTTATATTCTTTCTTGATGAACACTGATAGTTAAAACGATATGCCTGCCAGCTACCACACTGAGCAAATGAATATACTCTGATGAACTGAAGTTTCCAAGAAGGAAAGATATATATTTTTTATTTGACTGAATAGATTTCAGAACTTTATCCTGCTTTATTTCATTGGGCAGAGAGTCTTTGTAGGGAGTTCCTTAGGACCTAATTATAAAAAGCAGGTCACTGTGCAGGTGTCAGACAGCATGGAATGGATGGACACATCATTAAGAAGAATACAGATACCAGTGAGAACAGATCAGCTCATCCAACTGGCTATCAAATGATTAAATTAAATTCATGTTTCTCTATTTCATACTGACAGACTGATGCTCATCAAGAAAACCATAAAAAGAGTGAGATTTCACTATCAGTAATCTCGGCACAAAAAGGTAAGTATCTTACCCAAACATTGCAAATACATGAGGTTAAATAATTTCAGTTGCCCAGGCTGATGGAGATTGTATCATCACAATGTGCATCAATATTCATGCTGGTTGACATGCCTAGTGGACGTTTCTACCCTTCAGATATAATTATCATAAAACAGATTAACAGGCACAAACAAATACATTTAGCATTGCACGCCATGCACTGTGAACATGCTGATAACATGTGATGGAGGGTTATCACACCAGCATTTTATGATATCCGATAAACACATCATGAAACCTTTGTACAAGGCAGAATCACAGCTATATTTTCAGAAAGCCTGACAGAATTCGTTAGTAACATACTGTTCATCATACTACAGCAGGACATTCAGAGGTGAAACTAGAGAAGCAAGCATTGAAGTAATCATAAACTGTTGATGAAAGTCCAGGATGACATTAAAGAATAAGAGAATGTGAAGCAAAGATGTAGGAAGAAAAGAGGACTCATTTTTTGGAGATTCATTATGAAAGCTAATAAAGTTGAGGAAAAAATGGATTCATAAATGAAATATGAATGTGTCCATCATGCGCAAGTGGTGTTTGTGCGTTTGTGTGCACGCACACGCGTGCCCGTGCGTGTGTGTGTGTGTGTCACATACGCATGTGTAGGCATGCATGTGTAGTATGTTTAGAATGATTCTAGAGACAGTAAATCAAATAATCAAGTTTGTTTAAGAAAGAACTATGGGAAAAGTAACTTAGTCATTACCCACAGTCACATGAGTTAGACAGGAATTAATGTACATCTGTAACTTATTCATCACCTACAGTCACATGAGTAGGGAAGGGACAGGTTTGATTCTGGTTTGGGGAGTTATCATGAATCTGATGGCAGGAAACAATGTACGGGGGGAATAAAAGTTCTAAGCTTTGCAAGAACTGTGATGAATAAAGTGCTGTGTCAGTTACGTTATTACACTATCAGCATAAAGTACTGACATTAACATATGAGCACCAATTTTGCAGAATTTGCAGAAAGAATTATTTTAGAAATAATCAAAGAGCCAAGTTGGATATAGCATTTGCCCTAAATTAAAAAAAAAATACTTGTATTATGTATTGATCTTTGTGGACTTAATGTCCATGCATCAAAGAAAGTGGATGATAATATTTTATAATGATATCTGGAGCTGTCATAATAGTAATGATTCTGTTTTCTCACTGTGCTCTAACTTTCCTCAGAATAAATTTTAGTAGCATTGCTTTTCCTTCAGACTGTTTTATCCAGTCATTAAAATTAAACTACAGTATTCTACTGTTTTTCTTTGAGAATCTTTGGCACAAGCACCTCCACATTTGTTTCACTGACTTCCATTGGTTCAAGTTCACTGTTCTCTCATGAATAGACCCACATCTATGCTTTTGTTCCAGCTACAAACTGTGGTTGAATTGTTTTTTTTTTTTTTGTAGAGTAATAAATAAGTAGCAGGTATATAGACACATCTTTTGTGATCAGTTGTTGATCAGAACCCCAAAAAAGTAATGGTCAATAAGATGCATGAGCTTATTAGGAAAAATCCTAACATTAGATTTTATGTTAGCCTAATATAGTGTGAACTGAACGGAGTAAATAACACAGAAATATCACGTAATAAGAAGAGCAAATAGATTATTTATTTACTTGCTTACTTATTTATTTGGGTTATTTATTTACTTATTTTTATAGGTAATTCATGACCTAGCTACAACAAGAACAAAATGCACACTGAGATAAAATAATGGTATTAGGTTTATTTGGCATGCAGTATATACAGCCATGATGCTATTTATGAGTATGTGGCAGCACATTTCTGTTTAGGTCCCCACTGAGTGCTAAGCCATGCATGGACCCTGCGAACACATGAGGATAACATTAAACTTCCTGGGTAATAGCACATATGCAACAGTTTTTAACACTGATTAGAAGCAACACCCTGAGCTTAGAAGAGAAGAGAAGACAGTAAGAGCTTGATGTAGTTGATGTTGATGTGGAGCGAGTTCTACAGATCTCTCTCAGCCTTTGTATGGTCATGACCAAAAGGAAACCATTTGGAATTGTGTGAGTGAAAGAATTTTGGCAGGGCACACATTGGGACTGATTGATAGGGATTGTGGAGGAGATGTGATAGTGAAAGACCATCAAAAGAGAATGCATTGGTTGTAGCTGAGAGTGAGAAGTGAGTTAAGGATCCCTGACAAAGATTTTTCTACTTGTGTTTAATAAAGAATGTTGAAGAACTGTGATCATGTGATAGTAAACCACACCTGAAAGAGAATGCTTTAATTATGACTCTTACAGTTTAGAGAGAAACTCTGAGAGCTAGAGAGAGATAAAGAGAGAGGGGTCCCTGTCAGAAAATGCATTGACTGTGGTTGAGCAGGAGGAACTGTTTGAGTGAAGGATGCTTAAAAGAAAATGCAGTGGTTGTGATCAATAGGAATTGGAGAAGAACTGTGGGAATGGAGAGGTCACCAACAGAGAATGTATTGGTTATGGTTGATAGGAAGTAGTCAGAAACTGTGAAAGAGACAGCCATATAATCCAATGAACTCAATGTAAATATGCTTTGTTTAACTAAGAACAAGTACTGAGGTATATTGCAGTGATCTAAATGGATTAATTTAAAGAACAGTAGGTATGCTCTGTGGAAAATGGGTAGCCAACCAGCCTTCTTTACGGTGTCACAATCATGTTGCCTCTCCCTGTGTCAACGTAACAAATCTGCAAATTTTGTTCTGCATGGAGGTAGCACTGATTACTAGCAGGGCATATCTGAGTGTAGAGAGAGAAGAAAATCCTTTCCAATTCAGTATTGCTTACTCTGTCAACAAATGGGACACAGTATAGCATGTGTGCATCATGACATTGATTTTTAGGTACCTTAGATATGTGGGATGTATATGAAAGGAAAGGAAAAAGCTATACACCTAAATGCTTACATATCTGAATGTTTTCTAAAGGACTGTCATCAGAATTAGTGATGCAACATTTCTCCTTATACAGTTTGCATGGGTTTTTAACCCTTTTCCCCAATTCAATGCAACAACTCATCAAGGAAACTACAGAGTTTGTTTAACCTAGACGACTGGCAAAAAAAATTTGGTTCAAATGTCAACATCACTGGCAATGAGAAGAAATGTTTCTCATACCAAAGGATGCAGAATAGGTGATAGAGTAGAGCTGAAAGAGCAGTGGTCCAAGCACCCTGTCTTGAGGAACTCCCAGCATTATTAAGTGTAGCTGAGATTACTGCTGTTCCACAACACATAAATATCGGTTATAGGATCATAGGATCATAAGATCATAGGGGGTTACTAGGCTAAGGACCCTGGGGCCTTTATAAGCCTAGCCTAGAGTCTATCCCCAAAAAAGAAATCTTAGTGAGCACCTGTCACCCCTGTCAGTGAGGGACACAGGTGTAACCCCTGGACAAATTTGTGGTTACCCATCCACTCATCAAGGTTGCGCTTGAAGAGAGTCAGAGAGGTACTCTGTTTGATGTGTATGGGAAGTCTATTCCAGAGACATGGCAACCTCTGGGAGACAAACCTGTCTCTCCAGTGGATTTTGTTGATGTCACATATTAGATTTAGGACTTTCAAGTGGGTAATGTGTGAGGAGTTAGACTTATGGATATGAAGCATCTGTAGGTCTAAGATTGCCTTGTAGATGAGACACAGATCATCTGTAAACAATCTGTATGATACCAAGTAGAGTGATAGTGATTTGAGCCTGTCCACATAGAACATATGTTGGAGGCCATGGATTCTCTTTGTGAGGTATTTCTATGGCCTTTCCAGTTGGTGTAGATGTTTCAAGAGGTACATACCAAATGGGGCATTATACTCAATTATTGTCCTAATGAGGGCGGAGTATAGAGAGGTAATAACCTGATTTTTCTAGATGCAATCCCTTTACTTATGAGATGAACCAAGCAAAAGGCTTTTCTGACCACTGCCACTACATGATGGTTGAAGGTGAGATTGTCGTCAACCTGAGTACCCATGTCTCTCACCACAAGTTGTGTGCTTAGGGGGTTGCCGTTGATGTGATAATCAGTAGGGACATGTTTTTGCCAAATGGTATGATGATACAATTTTTTGCATTTAACTTGGGGCCATGACTTTGGCACCAGTCATTTGTTGCTGTGAGACCTTCTTGCAGTATGTTAACATCATTTGGGGAATCAATGATAGCACACAACGTACAGTAGTCCACAAACTTGGGTTAGCCAAAGGCCTTTTGTCTTTGCCTACACTTCTGAGAAGTAGATGCTGAACAGTAGGGGTCCCAGGACAGATCTCTGGGGAAGACCACTAGTGACAGGTCTGTATCGAAGGTGGAGGTTGCTATTTTGACCTTGTGGGTCCTGTCAGTAAGCCAGTTGGCCCACCCACCTGATGAGATAGGGATTTATGCCAGGTTGTGTTAGCTTTTTGATGATGCCCAAGTGGGAGATTGTGTCAGAGGCCTTGGCCAAGTCAAGATAAGCTGTATGCACTGACTTTCCCTCATCCAGGGCTTTCGTGACAGTCTCAAAGAAGTCAACCAGGTTCAACAGGCAAGATCTGCCCTTGATGAATCCGAACTGGGTGGGGTCAATTGTTTGGAGATTGCCTATGTCCTTGTTTATGAGATCCATAATAATATGCTCCATGGCTTTACAGATCAGACATGTCAAGCTAATGGGGCGATAATTTTCAGGGTCAGTAGTGGCGCCACCTTTGTGTAAAGGGATTACAATGGCAGTTCTCCACTCTTCTGGAATGAAGCCTATACTTAAGCTGTGGTTGAATAGGGTGCTTAATGGTGAAGCTAGTTCTTGCTGGAGATGGTGCAGAATACAGCCTGGGATACTATTGGGTCCCATGGAAGCTGTGTTCTTTACTTTGGATAGGGCCTTTAACACTTGATCAACAGATATGTGAGGTGCTGGACAAGTGTTGGGGATGTGAAAAGGGCCTATGGGGGGAAAGGGGGGTGAAGTTTGCTCTGAGCCTATCTACTAGCAGGTTGGCTAAATCAAACAGGAACAGAAGTGATGTCATTAAATACTAATTTGTAACAAACCTGGGCTTTGCTATGGAGGTTCCTGACATAACTGAAGACTTTGTGGTTTATCTTTGTTTTGGAAGCTAGTTTCAATTCATAATTGGCTTTGGAGGTTTTCACTAGTGATGTAATTTGCTTGTTGAGGGTAAGGAGGGAGGTTTTCCAATTTTGAATTTGTTCCTTTTTACCCTTGGGTAACAGTTTCTTCCTTTTGATGTAATGCTTGTTGATAGAAGATGTCCACCAGACAGGTTTGTGTTTCCTTTTGGAGCAGATTTTAGTTCTGTTGGGTATAGCTGAGTCCATGCAGTTGTACAGGTGCTTGAATACTGCATTGGCATACTGTTCAGCATAGTTGTCTGCATCCTCTGAGGGGGGTGGTAGTGTGAAGGTACTGATACCCTTCCTTAGGAGGCTGTAGTCAGCTTTTGAGAAGTTTTTTTAGCCTGGTTATGGCTGGGGGGGGGGGGGGGTTGGGTGGGATAGAAACTTTGAATGAGACAGACCAATGATCTGATCTCACCAGGGAAGAACATATTATGGGAGTGATGCAGCGGTCACCCTTGTTGGTGAGAACCAAGTCCAGAATATTATCTCCCCTTGTGGGGGATGAGACAAGCTGATCTAGTGTGTTAGAACTGATGAAGTCAAGGAATCATTGGGTGAGTGCATTAGTCTATGGTGGGGTAGTCGAAATCAACAAGGATCAGGGTGTTAGGGGTACCTTGATAGAGTCAAGTAGATCCAGGCAGGAGGAGTGTGTGCCCTGAGTCATGGAGGGGATATATATCTGGCTATAACTTAGACGGGTGTCCTGTCAACTGTCTGTTGCACCTGGAGTAGTTCCAGTGCATCGTGCTGTAAAACGAGTCTGGAGATATGCCTATCCTTAATGAAGATAGAGACTCCACCGCCCTTAGTCTTCCTGATGTCATTTTGGGGTCAGAATGTGTGGAATGAGGTATAGCCTGGTAAGGCAGGAGTGCTCTCTCCAGCTCTGAACCAAGTTTCCATGACTGCACAGATACTGGCATCTTCCACTGTGAGGAGAATCTTCAGTGAGTGCATTTTCAGGTTAAGGCTCCTAGCGTTAAGCAGCATGACCTTCAATTTTCTTTTTGACAGATCTTTTATGTTGGAAGATTTGTCTTTGGGACATTGCCTAAAAAAGGCACAATGGGAGAGGCAGGAGCCTTGGCCAGGATCCAGAATCCCAGGGGTGACAGGTGGAGGCCATCTCTGGCAAGACCTGTCAACCATGTCATCCCAAGCACACAAATACTGGATATTCTTGGAATTACACCAGAAACTGAATGAAGTAACTAGCAGGATACACCACGAGAATACGAACATGTAGATAAAAACTTCTTTATTCCAAAAAGCAGATAAACATAGAAAGATAAGCGCTTTCGCGTGCTTCATGCACGCTTCATCAGATCTATTAAACTTAGTCAATCCCATCTCTTCTTATAGTAAGCAATCCTGTCAATTAAACATTAACAATTGAATAATTGACTGCCTGTTAAAATTAACTTTTAAGAACCCCATGCGCCAGTGTTCTGTTATCATCAACTCAAACACTCTCAGGCTGCCTATTAAATTCAAATAGCATATACTATAAATGATTGCTGAATAGATCAAGTAAATAAACAATTCGATTAATGTCTGCACCTACTCAGAAAAAACATGTGACATATATATAAAAACATTTTTAAGAGATGTTTCTAAAAAGAGCTGTTTAAAAAGAGCTGTTTTAAATAATATCTGTTTAAAAAATATATATACAATGATTTAACATCATATGCGATATATTAATCGCATAAAAACAGATGCAAAATCAATGCCGTCTGTATTATTTCTCCGTTAATCTCTGCATCATATCCATGGCACTGTTATATAAATTATTAAATGAAAAATAAAAATGTATGCTTCATAATCCATAACATGGAAATATCAACTCATCCAGACTCACACTACATCTTCACTCACCCATGACGCTGGTGGACTTTGATGAGATGGTACTGAAGCATATGTCCAACAAAAACCCAGCATACAACAGGTGTAAACATGATTCAAAATACCATGAATAAAAAATAAAAAATATATATCTTGTGCTGATGAGGCGCATTTATACAGTCTAGCAATCAATAAGTTAATTTATGCAACCCAGAGTTAATCTAATTTCAGACAATTCCAATATTGAAGTCCTTCAAGCTTCACAGCGGGTATAAAGTCCCATGCTAACCTAAGATGTAGAAGTTGATGTATATAATGTGCATAATTCCTACTACAAGATAACCCTTTTAGCGTAAACATATCACTGTGTAAAATATGTCAAAGTGTAATTCAACAATCACATATATCATAGTTGTTTAATCTATCTTTTATTCAAAGCCAACTGGTTCTCATATGTGTGGAGTATATATGGAATGTATATATATATATATATATATATATATATATATATATATATATATACTCCTGTCTAACCATCCGAACGATATCGAAGGAGCTCATGTCTACCTTTAGATATTGCATCTGTGAATTAAATTTGACTTGTAGATTATATGTCATCTATCTTATTATATATCTAGTGAAATTCTTTAATTCTTATTACTGCACAGTATTATAATGCATAATAATAATATTTAGAATTAATTCCATTCAAAATATAGTCAGTGTAGAAAAATAAATAAATAAAGAGTCTCACCAATAAATTTAAATGTTTATGAATGAATCTACTTTTTATTTATTTATTTTTCTACACTGACTATATTTTGAATGGAATTAATATGACCTATTATATAGAACTTATTTAAACATCAGCTTATACTAATAAGAGATTGATACAGGATTTATAAATATTTTTATTAATCAATTATTTTAAGCATCAACACAAAATCGATTGGTTCAAAAGAATTGTTTAGAAGCATCTTCCAGAAAAACACTTCTAAATATTATTATTATGCATTATAATACTCTGCAGTAATAAGAATTGAAGAATTTCACTAGATATATAATAAGATAGATGACATATAATCTACAAGTCAAATTTAATTCACAGATGCAATATTTAAAGGTAGACATGAGCTCCTTCGATATCGTTCGGATGGTTAGACAGGAGTATATATATATATATATACATTCCATATATACTCCGCACATATGAGAACCAGTTGGCTTTGAATAAAAGATAGATTAAACAACTATGATATATGTGATTGTTGAATTACACTTTGACATATTTTACACAGTGATATGTTTACGCTAAAAGGGTTATCTTGTAGTAGGAATTATGCACATTATATGCATCAACTTCTACATCTTAGGTTAGCATGGGACTTTATACCCGCTGTGAAGCTTGAAGTACTTCAATATTGGAATTGTCTGAAATTAGATTAACTCTGGGTTGCATAAATTAACTTATTGATTGCTAGACTGTATAAATGCGCCTCATCAGCACAAGATATATATTTTTTATTTTTTATTCATGGTATTTTTTATTCATGGTATTTTGAATCATGTTTACACCTGTTGTATGCTGGGTTTTTGTTGGACACATGCTTCAGTACCATCTCATGAAAGTCCACCAGCGTCATGGGTGAGTGAAGATGTAGTGTGAGTCTGGATGAGTTGATATTTCCATGTTATGGATTATGAAGCATACATTTTTATTTTTCATTTAATAATTTATATAACAGTGCCATGGATATGATGACAGAGATTAACAGAGAAATAATACAGACGGCATTGTTTTTGCATCTGTTTTTATGCGATTAATATATCGCATATGATGTTAAATCATTGTATATATATTTTTTAAACAGATTTTATTTAAAACAGCTCTTTTTAAACAGCTCTTTTTAGAAACATCTCTTAACAATGTTTTTATATATATGTCACATGTTTTTTCTGAGTAGATGCAGACATTAATCGAATTGTTTATTTACTTGATCTATTCAGCAATCATTTATAGTATATGCTATTTGAATTTAATAGGCAGCCTGAGAGTGATTGAGTTGATGATAACAGAACACTGGTGCATGGGGTTCTTAAAAGTTAATATTGAAATTTTAACAGGCAGTCAATTATTCAATTGTTAATGTTTAATTGACAGGATTGATTACTATAAGAAGAGATGGGATTGACTAAGTTTAATAGATCTGATGAAGCGTGCATGAAGCACGCGAAAGCGCGTATCTTTCTATGTTTATCTGCTTTTTGGAATAAAGAAGTTTTTATCTACATGTTCGTATTCTCGTGGTGTATCCTGCTAGTTACTTTGTTCAGTTTTGTTTCTGCTTCTTGCTACAGGATACTTTAGGAGTGATAGCGGTAATTTGTCTATACACAATTACACCAGAAACTAAGCCAATTGTTGAAGACAATTATTTTTTGTTGGTATCGTGGTATCATTCTTTGTGAAGGTAGGATGCTGCTTAGGGCTAGGGTTATACCTGTCTGGGACACACTCTATGAGCTCAATCATGTCTTCCTTCATATATCATGTCTCTCTTCATATAGTCCAGGTAAGTACATCTCAAGCCATTCACACCAACATAGACAATGACAGAGTCATACTTGTACTTGTGGAGAGACTTAAGTGCATGCATGATGTGGCAGATTCTGGCACCAGACAGACAACTAATCATGACCTTCTCCTTGTCAACCCTGGTGAGGGAAATTTCAGTGTGTCTAACACCTGGGTCACCAATGACTAGTATGTTTGGTTTATTGTTATGCCTTGTGGGCTGTGTTGGTTTATTGTTATGCCTTATGGGCTGTGTTTGTGAGACACTGGTGTGTTGTCTGCTGTGTATGATGTGTTTGGTGTTGTGTTTGGAATGTTTGCAAATGTGTTTTAGAGGTCTGTGCTGTTTAGGCACATTTTTGTTGAGGACCTCTGCATAGGTGTGTGTGTGTGTTGTGCTTGGCTATGTGATGTGAGTGGTGTGGTGTTTGTGATGGCAATCTCCTCTTTGATAGGAGTAATGACTATGGTGTGAGACAGCATGGATTCCATGATACTGATGTAGATACATTTCTCACATGTAAAAGAATTATGTGTTAGGAAAAGAGGGCTGTCAGTAAACATGATGTAGTTGCTACACTGTCTCAGTATGCCCATGTCGACCAGGCTGGCAGGAGAAACTGATGGGAATTGTCCAGACATAGTATTCCAAATACTTGGGCAGACCTATGGAGAGAGGGTTTTGATAAGGGTTTGTCCACAGGAGTGTAGACCACAAAAACCTTCTTAAATGTAACTAGCCTGAAGCCTAACTGCTAAAACCAAAACCTAGATGCTTAGAATAACAGAAAAATATAATCAGGCTACTAGCAGTAATAAATGCAGCAGAATAAAAGCATTTGAACACTTAAGAGCACATAGGAAAGCAAAAATAACTTAATAAAGTAGGAAGAACACAATTCAAGTAAAAGCAGCTGAAGAAAGTGCATTTTTTTAGAGAGGGAGGAAACAGAAGATAGTTAAAGATTAAGAAACTAAAGGGGGTTGGCCTTCCCAAATGCTTTCTCTGTGCACAGTAGACTGAGCTGATGAGATGGGAATGGGAGGAGTGACCAAAATCAAATTTACAGCAGGGTGCGGGCAATTCCAAAGGCACTAAGTTTAAGACTACAAAAACACTAGGGTGGCAGGGTGGAAAAACTAAAAAAATTCAGACAGTGGTCAGCGATAAATAATGAAGCAAATAAGTTAATGCAGTACAGTTTTATTATCTATCACTGAAACAGATCAAGTGCAAAAAATATATACTTATATTAGCTTGGTATATCCAGAAGGTTGTAGAATCAAACACAAGCAGGTAATAAGCTCTGCTAACAAGCACAACTTCACAGAAATGTAAGTCTTTATACCAAAAGTACAACAGAGAAAACAGATGTTCAGGGAATCATATAAACACAGAGGTGTTGACCAGTAGCTAACACCTTGGGTGGGCTGACTTCACAGAATGCAAAGCAATCCCACTGTGTAACTAGCTGGCATAGAACAAAAACAAAATACAGACAGAGGACAGCAATAAATAATGAAGGAAATAAATGCAGTGCAGCTTTGTTAACTAACACTGAAACAGATCAAGTGCAAAAACGTATACTTGTATCAGCTTGGTATATCCACAAGGCTGTAGAATCAAACACAGTCAGGTAATCAGCTCTGCTACTGAGTGCAATTTCACAGAAATGTAAGTCTTTATACCAGAAGTACAACAGATAAAATAGACCCTCAGGCAATCAGATAAGCACAGATGTGTTGACCAGTAACACTGTGGGAACCACTGCAGTAGAAAAGAATCAGGCTCACAGGCTGATCGCTCATTGAGCAGTAGGTAAAGGCATGGTTCTCTGAATCAGAATCATATGGGAATCAGCTAAGGCTGCCACTGATAATTTTCCTGCCACTGCTGAAAAGTACAAATTAATAGTGAGTGCTAAGTGGACAGTGAAGGTGCTGTGCCTTTTTAAAGCCATGTTGTTGATTTATAAGTAGGCCATAGGATTCAATACATGCCATTATTAAGTACAGTTAACTTATTACTACAGAAGTGTGAGTGGGCAAGGGCTTAACTCATCGGTTTATGCTCAGTGATTTTTTCAGCTTCCTGATCACTACTCTCCATAAACAAATCACTACCAGTGTCAGTTCTCTATAAGTATTGGCAGAAACAGCACTGCATGGAGTCATTTCAGTTGTCCCTATGTTTGCATGACCTTGGAGTTGGTATGAGGGTGCAGTGATGAACCCCCACATGGGGGATGCATGGAGGATTTCCCCAAACTAAACAGGCATTTTTTTTAGAATTTCATTGGGTTGAAGCTTAGACCATTTTTGTCATGCTGGAGAAGCTTCAAACAGTTGACCCTCAGGGATTAGTAGTAGAAATGAGATGCTAAAGAGTTCTTCAGTGTCTTTGACAGAGGTGAGAGAAGGACAAATTGCTTGCAGAATGTTGCTTGGGCTGATGGCCTAGAGCTGCATTTTTGGATAGGAAGAGTGTTAGAATGTTTCCAGCACTCAGAAACTGCACCAGCAAATAAAGGGTGATTGATAATGTGTTTACGGGGGAGGTGTAATAAATGTGTTGCATGGTCTTAACAATTTAGGGTAAAATCCATCTGATTATAAACTGGCAAAGTTGGGTATTTCACATACATCATTAATGACCGAAGGTGCAGGATTACCACTGATTCGCTTATTAAGAGCATTATACAGTGGTTGCAATAGAAACATACTTCTCAGCTGTCCCTATTTTGAAGGAATGTTCCTATTTTCAGGCCTGATTTACCTCTGCAGAGAATGTCAGTCTTGGAGGTATGGCTCAATTTTCAAGCTTAATTTACCTCTTCACACAATTGTCTGACCCCACTCCTCATCACATGTGACTTTAGGAGTTGTCAGTATACAGAAAACCACTCTACACAACTAACATACTAGTGGCAACAATAATTTAAAAAAGAAGGCACACATCTTAGTCCTTTTTTCTACAGCAAATGTAAACGAAATTGTGTGGTAGAAATATTCATAGGTTAGTACTAGGCTAACTGCCCTTGCAAGCCATTTTAAGCCTAGCCAATTATCCCTTATGAGACTCCAACCCTGCACCTTGTATTTGTAAGGCAGACACCTTAACCATTAGGCCACTCTCTTTACCCAAGAATGTAGCTTATCAGAATCTACAGATTTAACACTGTCTGTGATAATGTGCTTATATTTTTCCATCATTTTGATCAGTCTCTGCTTTTTAAACGTATATTTCTGAGTAGTATCCCACATTCCTACTGAAAGTGGAAAGAATTATCTGCTATTTGGTATTTAAATTTTATGCTAATTAGATGGTCAAATTTTTAGCTGGATGTTCTTATTTTCTCAAGGGCCTTTATTCCAAATTTCAATACCTCTATGGGTTGATAGGTATGAATGGAAGCAGGATATGCAGGAAATATTTCCGTGCTGTGTTGCACTTTTGCTGGGACATTGCATATTACCAGTCACTGTTTGCTATTGCACACTACAGCTGAGACTCTGTATTACAAGACATACACGATAAGTACAAGGTTGTATACATAATTATTTGCCTTGTAAGTGTAATTGTTAACTATGTAAGTGGATAAGACAATGCAGTGATCACTGAAGGGAGGAATATAGACTGAAGGTTTCTGACATTGGGAAGGATTGGCTGTGCAGACACAAACAATAATCCAGTGTTTACTAGATGATTGTTTTGGCTAAAGTAATCCATAATGATGAAGGTTTTACATTGTAAATCATTCAGAATTATCGTGATAATTTCATTCACAAAAGTCTGAGAAGTTAGATATGATATGTATAGCAGTTCAAGTCTGACCTTTAAAGACAGAGATATCCTAATACTGACAGACAGGAGGATATACTTCTTGGTTAGACAGTTTGGGGAGGTGGAGATATTTATTTATTTTTATTGCTAGTAACAGTACTCCTTCTCAGGTTCTATTCCTTGGCCTTTGGCTTTAATGTAAGCTGCAATGTCATTTAGTAATTTGTGAAATGCTGTCACAGGGCTGAAGCCAGGATCTCTGACTCCCACTATCTAAAGATTACTTTTTTTTATTCTGCCATACTGCAAAGATAGTCTGTTTATGTCTAAGTCCTTCATAATGTGTTCTTTGCTGAGTTTACAAGTAAACAGTATAATGATACATATAAGAATGTTAAAACAGATATTTAAGTAATGGTGGAGGCGCTGGTGTGTATGTACCTATATTACTAATTTAAAGTATACTGAGGGATAACAAAATCTGTACACTTTATTTATTTATTTTACATTTGTTAACCGGGAAAATCCAGCTGGACCAGGTCATTTTCAGTGGATGCCCGGGGAGAAAAGCTCCACAATTAACATATAGTAAGTAGTTAATACAATGAGAAATATACAGAAAGAAAAGACAGCAGATTATTTACAAGCAGAAACATTCAAAAATTAGTTCTCAATAGTTCACTTGGCCTGAAGGTGAGTTGGGTAATCCAACTGGATACCATAGGAGGTGACAAAGCAGCAGTTTCCAGAAAGGTGAATAAGTCCTGTTGTGGTAGGTAGTGAGGTAATCAAGGTTGGGTGCATCCACCCTACCTGTAGGCAATCAAGAATAGTGCAGTACAAACTTGGAAAATGGCAGAAACAGACACGACTAATGTAGCAATCCTGGCAAGTACTAGCAAGCCAAACTGATGTAAAGGGTGCACCAGGCTTACATAGTCAAATGTCTAACCTGCCAATCACATAATGTTCATGCTTTATTTATTTCTGGTAACATACAGATCACATGGATCATTCTGTTTGGAAGAGAATACACTCTGTAATGAGCAGTAATTATCTTGTAGTTGTCTTTTGCTAAGATATAAGTAAGGTATCTGCCCACAGCTGAAGTACCACCACATAGTTAAGATAATATTCCACATGAGTCTAATATCAACACATGATTCAGGTACCTATAATAGATCATACTAGTACATGGCTAAGGTACATACAAAAGAGTTACATGTGACTCATGTACCTACATATGGACTGTGCCTGTATATCTCAAAGGTACACACACAAGGTCCATAGCTGCATATCATTCACATACCTGCACAACAGACATGCCAGCATATGGCTAAAGTACACTCAAAATGCTCATGATTAACATGGATCAGGTGCACCCAAATAAGACATGTCTATATCAAGCTAAGGTACCTATAAATGGGTAATCATGTTGGTACATTATGTACATGTAGATGGCTCTTGCCTACTTGTGGCTCAAAAAACCCATAGGGGTGTTGCCTGCATATTGCAAAGATACCCACTTTTGTGCCACACGCATAAGGCTCAGATACCATATGAGTCACACACATACATAGGATATATCAGCATGTGCCCCATGAATCTGCTTATGGGACATGCTTACACAAGTTTGCAGTCATGCCCGGGTAAATCAGGTACACACATAAATCATGTCTGTCACTGGATCAGGAACTCAAACATAGGTCTTGCATGTGCCCAGATCAGCAGCCACATAATGATTATGCTCATGTATGGAGCAGGTACCCACATGTAGATCATACCTGTGTATTGATCAGGTACCCATAAGTGAGTCATTTTCTGCATTAATCAGGTAAGCACACATAGCTCATGTCTATGTGTGTGTCAGATATCCAAGCATGGGCTTGCCTGTGCATAGTACAGGTACCTACATATGGATCATGCCTGTCCAAAATAATGGTATCCACACATAGCCATGGTTGCACACAGATCAGATATCCACACTCGGATCATGCCTGTGTGTGAATCAGGTGCCCACAGATGGGTCATGCCTGTGCATAGATCAGGTCCTCACACATATGTTACACCTATGCATAGACCAAGTAGCAACACATAGGTCATGTCTATTCATGCATCAGAAACACAAACATGAGTGATACCTCTGCATGAATCAGGTACCCACACAAGCATGGATCATGCTTGTTCGAAGATCAGGTACTCACATGTGAGACATGCCTGTGTGTTGGCAAGGTACAAAGACACACACACACACACACACACACACACACACACACACACACACACACACACACACACACACACATCATGCCTGTACATGGATCAGGTATCCCCATATGGATCATGACTGTGCATGGATCAAGTACCCACAAATAGACCATGTTTTGCATGAATCAGGTACTCATACATAAGTCATACTTGTGCATGGATCAGGTGTACATACTTGGGTCATGCATGGGTATGAATCACATACTCCTGAATGGGTTATGCTTGTGCCTTTGAGCAGATAACTATATCCGTATCATGCCTGTGTATACATCAGACACCCACATGTGCAGTATGCTCTGTCATGTTTTAGTCATATGCATATGAGTCATGTTTATGCTTGAATCAACAAACCACACATGGACATGCTTGTCTATGGATTAGATGCATACATACATACGGTTTTATACCTGTACAGGGAAGAGGTTCCCACAGATGGATCACACCTGTTTGTGGATCAGATACCTATGCATGGACCATGCGTTTGCATGTGTCAGGTGCCCACACATGGATAATGGATGGATTGAATACTAACACATTCTCCATGCTTGTGCCTGGGTCAGTTATCCACATGTGGCCAACCATGTGTAAGGCTGAAGTTATTGTTGATGGAGGATAGCTACACATAACTAAGGTATCTGTCTATAAGTTATTATTACATTTGACACAGGTACATAAGTGTCATGCCTACAGATAGCTAAGGTACAGACAGGCTGGTTATACCTGCACATGGTGAGGTATCCTTACGTGAGTCAATTTTCACTACCACTGAGGCATTTGTACAATGGTCTTTGGTACTTTGCTCACATTTCTGGGTGGGGGAAATGCCTACAAGTGGCACATATGCAGCAGTGATATCTTTATGTACCAGAGGAGCTCCTACATGAAGGTGATGAAAGACCTTTCTCCATACGTTTGTTTCAGGAGATCTTGCATTACTGATTTTGTATTTTTTAAAAGTTCAGTTTGTTTGTTTGTTTGTTCCCAGTTCTGTTTTGTTTTCCAGGTGTGACGTTGTGTAGGTGTTATGGTCCTTGGATGTGCCTCCATTGCCCACACTAGTCTGATAGCCAAAAGGAGGCATGATTTCACGATCCCACAACTGCCACCAATATGTGACAGGGTTCAGACACTACTGTCCTTGGATCTGCTGTACTGCCATCAGTAATCTGATGACCACCAGTGGGTATGTTCTCAACATCCACATCTATGTCACAGAGTAAACTGAAATATGAAATATACACACAAATGACAAACAACTTCAGGCATAAAGCTATCACTTTCAGAAAGACAAATTACCTTAACTTATGAAGAACAGATTTAAGCACACCATATCAAGGAAGTGCAAAAGCTGGATATAAACCAAATCTGGACCACTAGGGCAAATTAAAATGATAATACTTTAATGCAAAAACCAAACCAAATTTAAAATAAACAACTTAATCTCAAAGTGGATCATCAGTACAGATGCCTGTATCATGCACTGTATTATCTTGTTCAAAGCCCAATGTCCTAGAAACTTGTCTCTCTACTGCCAAAGGTAATCTGTGTGAACTGATAAATTGATTAAGGAAAACAAAAGTAAAATAGCTAACCTGGATAAAGGCATTAAAACCCTTGACCATTATATTTGTGAGGATCTCCTTTTTCAGAATTATGAGCAAGATTATTCTGGGTTATTTCATAAAGCTGACCAAAAAGTAACCCAGAATAAAGAATGTAAGAAAAGAAAACATGTTAGTGAGTTTCAGCAATATTAAAGTAAAAAGGTTTACTCATTGCCTTTTACAGTGTAGAGATGAGGTTCTAGGAAGTTAGGCTTTGTACTAGATAACACAGTGTATGATATGAACATCTGTACTGATGATTCACTTTGAAATGAAGTTGTTTTTTTTTTTTTGCATTAAAATATTATACTTTTAGTTTGTCCTAGTGGTCCAGATTTGTTTCTTATCTAACTGTAGAACTGCGTCTGTTTTTTATTGTTAAGGTTCAAAAGCTGCTTTTCATACAAAGGAAATCTGTTCTATTGCATTTACTGTGGAGCATGCAATATTTGTGAGCTGATGTTGCACTTATTTTGCTAAGCATATTTATTTTCATATAACACTCGTTGCTGCACAGGTTGGTGTCGAAACTACATTTTTGCTGAACATCCAGTTATAACATTTATTTAAATAGAAAATTGTTTCACAGAAAATAATTCATAATAATATAAGTATATTAATAAGGAGATGGGGCAGAAATAATTTAATTATCTTGAACAGGCCTTTCTAATGCACATTTCATTATTGCAGACACCTTCCTGAGCACTGGCCACAAAGAGTTAAAGCTTTCAGCCTCATTGACAATTTAAGTGATCACAGCTAGCACCATCTGACACCTTACTGTAACAGAAGCTCTGGACAGCTCAATGTCTCACACCTGTTTAACGCAATACCTGCAATTCTGCCCCAGAAAACACACACTGCAGGTCCTGCTAATGAGAAGCACCAGGTACAGACTTTTACTGAATTCATATAACAACTACCATTGTTTCCTTAGCCATTTGCTGGTTAGCCTTAATCTAAAATACCCTCGTGTCTGCTCTAGTGATCAACAACTAACTGCACAGCAAGTTTGTATTCTTCTTATTTTAAGATACTGACTGCAGTCATCTGATGACTGGCCAGTTACACAATATATGCATAAAAAGATATACAGCAGTAAGTCACATAAGATGCACTAAAATGATGGAAATTTTGTGTACTTTTTCAAGGGCCTTACAACATAGTAAAACATTTTATCTAGAAATATATGTGATATTTTTTTGAACCACCTTTTATTTAAACCTTGCTGTAATGAATGCCCTTTTATATGTTATGTTATATTAAGCAAGGATAAAAGGTTTTTAGCAGAGATATATTTTTAAGTTATGCATAAACGGATTAATGGCTTCAATGTCTATATGAAAGTATTATTAGATTAAATGGTTATCATGTGCTTATGAAGGAGCAGGAATACAAAAAAAAAAAACAATTGCGTTCTTACAGGACCATTACAGGCTGACACACTAGAAATCACTAGACAAGACATAAGCTAGATACTTGCATGCCTGTGCAGTTAAAATGTGGCTGATTTTAATAGTCTTTGCGTCAGGGTAAAGGTAGCAATGCAGTCCTCTACAATGTCTTCATCAGGTTACACATAAAAACACTGCTGCAGAATGTCTGTGACAGGGTAAAGACAACTATTCTGTAGAATGTCTGTGTCAGGTTACAGGTAGGAATGTATTGCTGCATTATTTCCTGTAACGTGACACAGATTTTCTTTATCACTGTGTTCCTGGCTAAGGCAAGGTCTGATGAGCAAATGTATGGATAAAGGTCTTTCGTCACTTTCATGTAGGAGCACCTCAGACATGTAAAGGTATGACCTATGTACATGAGTCACATGCAGGCATTGCCCACATACAGGAACATGAGTAAAGTTCTGGTTAGACTCCCTGAACAAGTGCTTCAGCAATGTTCAAACATGGCTAATACAAGTATCTCACCATGACCAGGCATAACACACCTTTTGTGCTGCTTAATATCTGTGTCAGCTTGCAGGTAAGAATGCAGTGCTTGCAGAATGTAGGAGTTACGTTATTCATAGGATGGCAACTCTGCAGAATCTGTGTTTGGGTAGAAGCAACAGTGCAGAATGTCTGTGTCAGGATACAGACAGGACTACAGCTCTGCAATAAAATTGCTGGGGTAGTGCTTAGGCAGGATTACATGTGTGCAACATGTCTTTATTAGGATGCATGCAGGACAGCAGCTATAAAGATTGTCTGAATCATTGTACCAAGATACTGGAGCTAACAAATCTGTATAGTATTTACATCTAGAAAGTAAAGTCAGAAATGTCCATAATGAAAAGGTAGAAGTAAGAGATGCAATCGCATCAACAGTTTTACTCAAAAGGACTAAGAAATTGAAACTACATGGCACATATCCCCATAAGGATGATATCCTTAGAAAGTGATATGGCATAGTATGCATGTATTGTAAATCTCCTTTTCTTTTGTTAGCTATTAATAAATAATAAATATTTACAGTCTGTCATGTATATTTACAGAAAATTAAAAAAAGAGGATTTCATATCCAACAGTTATTGCAGTTTTCAGTCTCTGATTACTTCCTTGAAGAAACCATATACAGTCTGAAGAAGCCCTATGGTGAAAGTGCTTACTTTTTGTCACAATAAAGACATTTTGGTTATTTATGGACTTTGACATTTTGTCATAATAATTGGACATTATTTTCTGGATACATTGATACTGCCATTCTGTTCCTGTGCATGAGGACGCATTTGTTGTTGGTCTACCTTATTTTTATAGCAGGAACATTGCTCCCTTTGTGGATTCTTTTACTGTTGCTGTGGTAAACTATAGGAAAGCTTTATTATGTGCAGTCAGAATAATGGTATCACTTTATGAGAAGTCTAACCTATTTTGAATAGCAAGGTGATTGATAGCAAGTGTTGTGAAGCTTCTTTGTTTTAATAACCCCCTTAGTAGCAAATAGATGGAGTAGATAATACATATTTAAGAATTTCAGGAATATAGCTCTCTGGCACTGAAAGCAAAACACCATCATCATGTAATTCTGTCTGGTTAGGCATTTCATTACTCTGCAATTCTTTATGCTTAACTTAAGAAGTGAGAAGAAAAACACCCTTTTCTCTGAGAACATGGTACATTTTTCTGTGCAGCAATAAGAATTTTGATCCTCTTGTATTTTGTAAAGATGTCTATAATTTCTTCTACAGATTTTATAATCTAAATCTCTGACATACGACCTAAGGTTAACAGCTCCTGAAACTGCCTTGAATTTTTGCACTTTTGTACACTAAACAAATTATAAACTCTCAATGGAACATGAGCTATACTATCCCTCTGTTTTCTGGCGTAATGAACCAGAGTATAAAGGATTAACCTAGATAAAATCACTTTACCTAGCAGATCTAGGAAACTCTATACCCTCCCTGTGGGAGGGATGAAGACAACTTGTTGAAGTTTCCACTAGTTTATTCAGTTAAGTAGGTAGATGGACAAGTGTTCTGTTAGAACAAAAAGACTCATTCATCTACCTACTTAACTGAGCAAACTACTTGAAATGGGATGGTATCAGAGAGAGAATCTCCTAGATCTGCCAGCTAAAGTGATTTTATTTGGACCAGTCCTTTGAACTGTTTTTCTCGTTAGTCCTGTCACCCTCTTGGTCACAGGTGGGACACCAAACCTGGCCCAAGCTTTATGGATTACCTTTGTCTTCTGGCATAATAATTAAGGTCTTTACCTCACAGACACAATGTATAGGATTTGATTCTCATCTTGGGAAGTATGTCTAGGCTTAAAATGGCCCCCTGAGGTCCAATGCTTAGTAATCACTTATCTTGGGTTGGGGGCTGGAATAATGGTGAAGATGTTTACCTCACAGGCACAAGGCAATGAGTTATTTTCTCAACTTTTGAAAAGCATGGTTAGGCTTAAAAAGGCCCCCAGGGTGGCTAATATGATAATTGCCTAGTACCTAGTTTAGACTTAAGTCTACTTATTATTAATAATGGAGATGTAAAAACCTTATCCCTTTAGGCAGACAATTCTTGTACTCCAAAACTGAGTGACAGTCTGTAACCCTTAAAATTTCATAGTTCTTTTTTAAATTGTAATTGTTTGAACTGTTCTCTATACCTGTATTTTACCCTGACGATAACATACACTTGACATAGCATGCTTAAATTTCTACATTTATGTAAAAATTCTAAATTTTTGGTTGAAGATTGAGGACCCCTATTAGAAATAACTACAGGAATATAATGTCTAAAGAAAATACTGTTACGTGCACTGACAGCAGGTGTATAAGTTGTATATTTTAGCTGTAAGACCACAAGATACTTAGATTACCAGTTAATGCACAGCACATTCTGATTCTCTTTGTACTGAAATGTCATGTAGTTTATTTCATGGAAGACCCAGACCATATGTGCAATCATTTATTCACTTTTGCACGTTGTTTACGAAAAGTTGTATAGCTCTGACATTACTGTGTAAGTCTTTATTTGATCAAAATTATGCCAATATAAACCAATATGTGTGCTTTCTTTACATTCAGCTACACCAAAAAGTAATTCATGTACCTTTACAGAAACTGATTCTCTTGTTTGACTAGGAATCACAAATTTACCTGTTTTAAACAGTAGGCCTAGAAATATATTTCCTTAGGCCGTGCAGACACCTGGTCCACTCAACCATTCACAATGGCTTCTATACACAACTACGTTTCTTTGACTTCTTTGGTGACCCTCTTCATTTTATTTACCATCAGACATGTAGCTGAGGAATAACTTAAAGAACATTCAGGCATTTTTCCAGTAGATGTTGTTGCTCCTCATCGTAAACCTTGTTAAATATTTCAGATATGTAGATCTGTTTTTAATAATTATATTGAACTTTACATCAGATTTTTACAGGTTCAGCAGCATCATTTGAATTCTACTTGAAGTCTTGTACAATTACTTCTTTAAAGAATTTTGCTGTAATTTAAAATCCAGTCCCATAGTTACTGCTTTTCTATAAATGTAGTTATTGAATGTTTTGCAACCATAAAACATAGGCTTTGATTTTTTTTCTGTTTGAGAATACTTTGTTTGCATTTTTGTTAAGGGTCTAAACACATATGCAACTAACATTCTTTCTTGCAGCAATACTGCATGCACTTCTAACTTACAAGCATCCAGTTGAAGAATTATTGGCTGGAAAATGGACACTAGAGGATTCAGTGCTAGAGGGTGCGAACTAGTAGCTGATGCCAGCTTGTCAATTCTAGGGGGAGGGAGCTGCTTGGTCTAATACAGTGCCAGGACTGAAGACAAAGGTGCCTGACAGTCACATCTACATAGTGTCCTTTATAGAACAGTTGCAGAAATGCATAATCGAGCCCTTCCACCTGTAACCAGTCACATCAACTGCTTTGAAATTAGTTATGGTGAGAAAATGGAATACCCCATACCTGTCTAAATGATCATTGTACCATAACTGGCTCCCACCCCACTAATGGGAAACAAATATACTCTGTGATGGTAGAGGGTAAATAGATAGCAGGAATGAGGGATGGAAAATATACGTCTTTTTTTTAAATGTTTTTATTAAATTTTCATGAAACATAATCACTACAAAATCTGTAATCAGAAATGTACATACATATTTAAAAGTAAGAAAAAAACAACCTAATCTTATAAATACAGAAACAAAGAAAATAACTATTTACAAGAGTTTCCATCAATCTTCTAGTCATTCCTGTTGTACTTCTGTTCAATTCCAGAAAGTTTTTATTTTTTATTTTTGCTTGTCAAGCAGTTCTTTACATTTTGTCCATACATTGATGCGTAAGGTAATTATATTCACTCTTGATCTGACTGTAATCATTTCTAGATGTTACTTCGGTTGCTAAACTTACAAATTCTTTAAATGAGGGAGTAAATTCATTTTTCCAGTTTTGTGTGATCACTTTTCTGGAGATGGTCTATATAGTCTATGATATGTTATATTTCATTCTTTTAACACAATTGGGAATAGAGATATTAAAAAGAATTAATGATTTAGATAAAATAAATGTATTTCCAAAAAGTGCCTGTAAAAAGAATTAATATTATTCCAAAAAGGAATAAAGACAGTACATTCAAAGAACATGTGTTACCAATCTGCTTTAAGTTCTTTCCTGCATCTCCAACAATGTTTCTTTTTCTTTTATAACAATTCAATTTTATGAGGGATGAAGAAGGACCTATGTTAAAACTTCCATGCAAACAAATGCCATCTAAGAGATGAAGTAATATGTTTAGATGGCAATACAAATATTTATTTTCTTCTTCATTTGGTGGTCTATTATTAATTTGGGTAAAATAGTTCCAATATATATCATTACATGTTTTAGTTTCCATCTTTACTACTTTATACAATTCGGACAAGAGACCATGTCCCAAGGAATTTTGTTGCAATAAAAATATGATACATTCAATCAATTTTTGGGACATGATCCCTTAACATCGGTTGCATTGACTTCATTTCCCCTTCTATATATAGTCTACATGATTATATATCTAACCACATATCTTTATCCAAATCATATTTTATTCCTAATGTAATCTACTTAGTGCAGATTTTTGTCTTTCATTAACTGAAACCAATACAAAAGATTCTTCTCTTTAAAGGCATATTACTTTGAGCATATGCTATAGGAAACATAATGAAAATCCATGATTTACAATCCAGATTTATATATATATAAAATTTCTAAAAATATTTAATATAGTCAAAATGAAGTGAGGATCTCTTGTTTGGTGACTTTTCCCTATAGTGTAATCCATTAATAACCAAAATAAACTGTTTAATATAAGATAAGTATTAGTATATCTATTACAGTTAGAATGCATAAAAAGGTTTCCTAAAAATTCTTTCCATCTTGCTGTTAAGTGTTGTTGATCCAAAGACACATTGTTTTCATAACTGATGGTAATGAATATAAATCTGCGTCTGGTAGTCCTATTCCCCCTACTTCCCAGTCTCTTATATGATGATTTAACACAATTCTTGGTTTATCAGGGAACCAAACAAATTTCAAAAGTAAAGTGTTAAATTCTTTAACACAGGTTTTCATAGGAGGTAATGTTAATGATTGAATAAGATATAGGATTTTTGGCAAGATAATCATTTTAAAGATAGAGAGTCTTTCTTCCATTGCAAACATAATTTTATTCCATTTGTCCATTAGATTCTTTATCTTATTTATATAATTAGTGTCATTATAATTTACCATATCTTTAATATTATGCATTAAGGTTATTTTCAATATATTTAAGGAACTTATTTGGGATTTTATTTGGGACTATATTACAACATCAAATGCTTAAAACAGTGAATGATGTTTCATCACCCCTATTTCAGCGAAAGATGAACATGTCCACACCTCAGAACAGAGATTTCTTTCCTAGGGAAAGAAATTGCCTTTCCAACCAAAAAAAAAAAAAAGGTAAACAGTTCCAAACACATACACACTTACTTTAACCCTAATTCTACCCCCACAAAAAGTAAACAGCTGAAAACATATATGCACATAACTCAACCATACATCTAATGCAAAAAAAAAAAAGTAAACAGTTTAAAACATATGCACTTACCCTAACCTGCACGCTAACCCTAAGGTCAGTAACTGTTGCAAATTTACCTAAACAGTTCCAAACACATACACACTTACCTCAACCCTAATTCTACCCCTACCCCCCCAAAAAAAAACAGCTTAAAACACATATGCACTTAACTCAACCATACATCTAACACACACAAAAAAAAAGTAAACAGTTTAAAACATATGCACTTACCTTAACCTGCACCCTAACCCTAAGTTCAGTAACTGTTGCACATTTATGCTCGGGAGCTATACTGGATAAGGGAATCTCTGAGACCACACTACAGTGCAGAACACGGCAAAGTAACAAAGCGGTCAAGTGACTTATTTCCCAGAGAAAGAATTTGCTGAACAGCCACTTCGCTGTTTTGCCTGTTCGCTGTTTAGATGTCAATGAAAATGCATTCAACAAAATGCATTTTCGTTGTTCTAATAGGAACCCTTTTATTCTTATTTATGTTTATCGATAACATTTTTGTTTTATCATTAAATGTCAAACCAGATTTTCTTTGAAATAGTTCCATTGCTAAAAAAAGTTGCAGATATAGATTTATTATAATCACTCAATGTCAATAAGATGTTATCTACAAACAACTGAATTTTAGAACTTTAATTCTCCATTATTGTAATACGTTCTATATCTGTATTTGATCTAATACAATTAGCAGAAAGTTCTATAACTAGGGTAAAAAGCAGAGGTGAAAGAGGACATCCTTGTTTAGTTCCTTTTAATATTTGTATAGAATCAGATATGAAAGTACCTATTTTGACATATGTAAAGCAATCTGTATAGAAAAGATTAATACGCTGTGCAAAGTTAAAAGAAAACTTGTATTCTTCTAGAACTAGCAAAAGATATTTCCAGTTGACAGTGTCAACAGCATTATTTATATCAAGACTTATTAATGTTAAGTTATCATCTATGTTATTTGCATAGTCAAGGGTAGATTTCCAGGAAGGACAAACTTTACTTAAGTCCTTAACTATAGAAAAAAAACATATGTAATATGTGTTGGGCTTCTTTAGGTAACAAGTTGTAAAGTTCAGATATAATTCCATCATTACATGGTGCTTTATTAGGCTTCAATTTAGAAATTTGGGTTTGAAGTTCAGACATAGAAATCAGTGTGTCAATTAATTTTATTTGATCATTTGATAGTCTAGTTTTTTATATTTTTCTAATAAATGTTTTGATTGTTTCCTCTGGATCTTTTAGCATATTATTTTGATTAATTTTATTGTAATAATCTCTGAATTCCTTTAGAATATTTTATATTTCTGTTACTTTTGTTTTCTTTGTATGTGAATAGATTTCTTTTATGTGACTGGATTTCCTGAGAAATTTTGTTTTGGTGGCTAGATTGTGCATAGACTTTGGGTTGATAGAAAAATTAATCACCGTAAACTTCTCAAGACTGATTTTAGTTTGATTTAAAAATTCCAAGTATTTGTCATTTAGCTTATCGATCTCATCTATGTTATATTTATTCTTCTAGTTTTCTAACTTCAACTTATTACGTTTTCTCTGTATTTCATGTAATTCTTTATTACATTGTTTTTTTTTTATAGCCAATTAATGATTCTACCAAACAGGTATGCTTTTAGAGCGTCCCATATATAGATTTTTTAAGTATCTACTGTATTGTTAATTTATATAAAGGAGGAAATTTATTTAAGAAAATAGTCTTTAAATTCTCGTAAACCTGCTATATATGCTGGCATTCTTCTTATTTTAACATTATTATTAGAGTTCAGAGACAATTCAAAAGTGATTGTATTCATCATCTTCTATCGGCTGTTCCCATTAGGGGTCGCCACAGCGGATCACCTGTTTCCATTTCTTCCTGTCTTCTGCATCTTGCTCTGTTACACCAACCACCTGCATGTCCTCTCTCACCACATCCATAAACCTTATCTTAAGCCTTCCTCTTTTCCTGTTACCTGGTAGCTTCATCCTTAGCATCTTTTTCCCAATATACTCAGCATCCCTCCTCAGCACATGTCCAAACCAACGTAATCTTGCCTCTCTGGCTTTGTCTCCAAACCTTCCAACCTGGGCTGCCCCTCTAATATACTTATTCCTAATCCTGACTACCCACTTCACACCCAGTGCAAATCTTAACATCTTTAACTCTGTCACATCCAGCTCAAACTCCTGCCTTTTTGTCATTGCCACTGTCTCCAATCCATATAACATAGCTGGTCTCACTACCCTCTTGTAGACCTTCCCTTTCACTCTTACAGGTACTCATCTGTCACAAATCACTCCTGACACTCTTCTCCACCCACTCCATCCTGCCTGTACTCTCTTCTTCACCTCTCTACCACACTCACCGTTACTCTGAACTACTGACCCCAAGTATTTAAACTCATCCACCTTCGCCACCTTTACTCCTTGCATCCTTACCATTCCTCTATCCTCCCACTCATTCACACACATATATTCTGTCTTAGTCCTGCTGACCTTCATTCCTCTTCTCTCTAGAGCATATCTATATATATATTAATGATTACATAATATTAAATAATATTTTATTGTTCAAAATTAGTTTTGTCAAGGGTAATTGCCAAACTAGAGGAATAGTGTATTTGGCCATCTGTAAATCCTGTCCAGCCTTTTATGTGGGAGAAACAGAATGAAGGCTTAGGGACAGGATTTATGAACACACATATCAGATTGCCACAAAGAATTTGAACAATGCCTTATATAAATACTCCATAACTTGTAATAGTTTTATAGAATTCAATTTTGGAATTTTAGAGAAAGTTGCATATGAACCAAGGGGTGGGGATTATAGAAGCCACATAAAAGTGAAAGAAACATGGTGGCAAATTAAATTACAAGCTGGGCAAATGCATGGCTTGAATGAAATTATTTCTATTAAACCCATTTTAAACAAAAAGGCTTTAAATGGTAAATAAATCTAAAAGTTCAAATATGATTTTGTAACATTTATAAAGTTTCCACATAATTTATGTATTTTATGTATAATTATTCATTCACAATTTTTTAAGAGCTTGTCTATACATGTTGTTTTTAATTCTGGTCAGAAACCTATTTATTATTAATGATTTTTTGATATTAATTAATTGCGATGTCACAGTAGTTGGCTATAAATGGAAGAGTATGGGAATGCTTGTTGATTCTGATGAAATCCCTATGTGAGGGAAGAAAGTGCTCAATCCAGTCATTCTATTATTAGCTTTTTATTATTTTTTAACTTGTAAATTTGTCAATAAAAATTCAAGTGATTTCCGTCTCAGCAGTGATATATATTTTTTGGATAAGAGTTAATATCTTCCTATTGTCTTTTGTAGTAACAGTACAAAACATACCTTTATCATCTTGATATGTTCCCATAACATCAGACATAGGTAAAAAATTATTCCATAAAATAACTACTCCCTTTTTTCTGATTATGTTTTGACCTAGATAGTATAGTGTAGCTCTTAGTATTAAGTCTGATTATATCTTCTGCTAATAAGTGTGTTTCCTGTAGCAAGATAACCTGAGAATTAAACAGCTTCAGATATCTAGATTTAACTAACCTCTCTTGCTTCCATTGTTTAATCCATTAACATTTATAGAAATACAGGTAGTAAATGTCATTTGTCCTATTTATCAGAAACATATACTTACTTCTCATAGATAATGGTGTTCTATTTATAAAGAACTGCTTATTAATGCTCATACAAATAGTAAATTCTGAGAGAATATCTAGGAACAAAATCATTACATTTGTGAACCCTCGTAAAAAGGCAATAAGTAAGATTGTCATAAAACAATTACTTCTAAAACCTCTCCTAACCCTCATGGAGTCAAACACTCCAATCTTGAATAGTCTCACCATCCAAACAAACCATCTCATCCAATATTCTGTCAAACAGTGGGAAGAAAGATACCCCACAAACCACTCTACTACAAATAGATATAACTCTAATAACAATTAGCTAAAAGTATAGCTGTATCCTATACGTCATTATTAATATAAATAAGTAGAACAGTTTTTTCAGTTTTAGACCTATATGCTAAGAAAAAAAAAAACATTTCCTAACAGTATATATCAAATAAATTATTAAAGAACAACACAGATTATGATTTACTCTTACAAAGATAAATCCCCAGCATTTTTATTTCTTTGGAACCTTCATGTATTTTATCAATATGCTCTATACTTATATATTTTGCATAAAAATAAAACTTTAAATATTATATTTGTATTCATTTGCATCAAATAATACCTTCAAATAATATACACTTTCTTCTGTTTCAATTATAAGCTTTCATGCTTCATGTAACATGATATTAACTTTTCTTCTGCTATGCTAGTAGAAGGTTCCACCTTTTATTTAAATTATCTTTCCAAGGCTGCCTGTCAAACCAGATCTCCAAGCTTGAACAGTTCTATTCTTTCAGTATGGGTGGGAATTTCAAGTTGTCTCATGCCTTTTACTTCAAAAGCTTCACATAATCTAGTAGAAGAAGCAAACTTGGGCCTGAGAGAAAGGAGCTTTGTTTCTAAACCACACTGAAGCTCTTCACATAAGTACAACCGTCAAATAATAATAATTTTCATTACATACAATATCAAGCTTGATCTTTCACTCATGTAGAGAGTTTTAGGGCTGTTTAATATACTAAAACTTATTTTTAACTAAGCAACCATAAAAGATACTTCTTTAACAACTATATTCACTCCCCACTCCACCCTCACTTCACATTTCATTGAGTCTAGCAAAAACAATAACTTATTATCTAAGACTATATATTGGCTTTCTGGGCAACTTTAGAATGCAATTATTAGTTTTAACAAATCGTCCTTTTAAATATTAATCTAGCAAGTGTTTACATTGGATAATTTATATTAATTTTATATTAAAGTGATGGTAATGGTATTTTGCATAATATACTGTTTAAGTAACAGAAATTAAAACTGCTGTTACTTTTCCCAAAGAAAAACAAAATGGTACTAAGGATATATGCTGAGTTCAAGCCTGTAGCAACTATATAAAATGAACAAATGTGAGTTCAACTATGTGCCATGTTGCAATCATTTCTATTTCATAAATAAAATACACAGTAACTTCTAAGCATGCAATTTCATATAGAAACCTGCATAAGTATTGCCTTGTGCAGAAAAAAATATCTGAAACATAGCATGCTAGAGACAACTTATTTAGCAGTCTGAATGGAAAATCTTTTCTTTTTATCCATTTTTTTTCAAGTTTGAGGGTCTATACACATCCTTAGTTTGTTTTACTTAACTGTGGAAATGTTGTTTTCACATTTATTTGGTTCCATTTGATTTGCAATCACATCAAGACTCACCATTCTTGTTAATTCCTGTTCAGTTTGCTTCCTTAAGCACCACAGTCATTGATCCTGCTTCATAAGTTCATGGGTTAATAGGTTGTTACTAGGCTAATGACCATTAGACCCTTGCAAGCCTAACCATGGACCTTAAACCATTCGAATCCCAGAGTATTATGGGTGTCTATAGATAGAGGTGAACATGTTAGTAGGGAGGTCACTACGGATTTGTAAGAGGGTGTTAGGATAAAACTTTTCTTATTGATGGTATCCTTTCATAATTGACAGGGGGGCCAGCCAGGGGGAAGTGTAGAATTTGCCATCCAATTATTAAGGTTTTGTTTGTATAGGGTCAGGGATGATCTCTGTTTTACATGGATGGGGAGTCTATTCCATAAAAAGGGGGATCCTTTGGGACACATATCTCTCCCTCCAGCACATTTTGTTTATGTCAAAAGTGAAGTTCAGATTCCTAGATCTTGTACTTCTGGAGTTGTTTGTTTTGTGCATGTCCAACAGATCCATCAGGGCTGGGTCTGAGGAAGCCCTGTAAACCATGCAAAACTACCCTCTCAGCAACCTGCAAGAGACTGAATACATTGAAAGAGACTTTGGCAATTAGTGTAGGACAGGATGTTCATGCCTTGAATTCTCTTGGTGAGAAACCTTTGTTGGCATTCTGATTGTTCCAAGTGTTTAGATAAATACATGCCAAAGGGGCACTGTATTCAATGATAGGTCTGACATGGGCTGAGTAGAGTGGTACTATAACGTTTTTGGCCCTGGATGCCATACCCTTAGCTATACATTGGGCAACACAGAATGATTTTTTATTATTATCTTAGCTACACATTGATAAAAGACAATACAGCTGTTTATTTGTTTTCCCAGCTCCCTTACTACTGTGTGGACTGTTAGGGATGCATGCATAAGAGGTAATGCTTTTACAGAAACATTAATGCAGTGTTCAGTTGTTAACTCATTCAAACCTATAGCACCTTTTTTTGTATAGTTACAGTTTGCACACATAGCTCTTTACAGTGTCCAGATATTTTTTAGGTCTGGCTTCCTTAATTAAGTGACTTACCAGCTTATAACAGGTATCATTAGACAGGGCAGTAAAGAAATGAATCACTGTTTGTCACTTCATATTTTCATATTTATGCTTATATTTTCATAACTGAGAGAGCAACATGCTATTGAGTACTATCATGTGAAATGCAATAGTAGAAGACAGGAAAATTAATTTTTTATATCCATTTATATCATACTATACTGGAAAACTACTAGTTGTGTGTTAGTAGTTATTAAAATAACTAATATTTCAATATGTAGTTCATACTTAAAAGGTGACTTACAAACTATTGCATGACATCAGGTGAAATCTTAGATGTTGTCGAAGAAAACTGTCACTGATATTAGCACTGTAAGATGTACATTTTACAAGATATTCACTGTTATTTATACTGCTAATTATACAATCAAGTATGTGCTTTAATTTTTTTTCCTGTAAGTATCTAAAAAAAAAACATGAATCCACAGAGGAAATTCTTCCTGTCATGTGAAAGCAAATGTATGGTTAACAAAAGTGTTTTGACAATATATGTCTAAGTTGTTCATTTCCAAGATACGACAATTTGTTTCAGAACATTTAATAAAAAATGTAATTCTGGACTTTTGTGCATTATTATATATTACAGCATTTATGGAAAGACTGCAGCTGCACTATTATCACTATAAGGAATATGTCTTACTGATAACACTGCTAATCATACAGCTTTAATAGCTTTCATTGTTCACAAAATATTTACATTTGTTTAACTTTTGCTTTTAGGCTGATTTTTCAGAAAATGTTCTGGAATGCAAGGATGTGTAGGCTGCTAGCGGTGCAACATTCCTCACCATATAGGTGCTAATGAGTAAAGCATTCTAAACCAGTAAATAAATGAGCACATTTCTGCATGGATTAGTCATGTATACAAGTCTATGTATTATTGGTGATTTATCTAGATCATCAAAGTCACAGTTTATTGCTGCATTTCTGAGATCATTTGCCAGACCATCAACCTTTTGTATGCCTCTTTTGTTCTAATAAAAATAAATGCTTTATTCCTTTATTTCTTGTTATCTTTCATCAGCTTGTTTCTCAAAAAACGTATCCTTGTTAGTGTCACCTTTATTCCATCCATTAAGGTCCTTCCAGAACTGTCACAAAGAAGCATTTGTGATGGTAGTCTTATTGCCATTTGTGAAAAAAAAATCATAGGCATATAAGTTAAGCTTCAGAAGCATCTTTTTTTTTTTGCCTTTCCTACTTCCATTACTATTCTTGCAAATATATTTGCAAAAAAAATATTCATAGAGCCATTTAAGCTTATGCTGACAGCATGAGAGTATAGTGAGCTGCTATGGGCTTTTGTACTGTGAATTGTCTTAACTATAGCAAGCTTCTGTAATGCCATGCAGCCTTTCTTTGCCAGTGTACTATTGTATTTAAAGATGCCCCTTATATTGTCTGAATATACTCAATTACAAATAAAATCTGAATCACCGACTTTAGATCAAGATGATAATATATCAGAGTATGTAGAGCTTTAGGTGCAAAAACTAGGAATTACTAGATTTAAATGTAATTCATTTAAGATACTGCATTCTACATCAGTATCTAGATTAAACAGTAATGCTTACTCTTGAATCATAAGCTTATCTGACCACATTGTTAAATACAATGTTCTTATCCTTCACTCTTTTTTTGCCATAACCAAAATGTTATTTTCAGAACTTCCCTCATATTCCACTTATTCTACAAGTTAGCTAACCATTATTTTTACATAAACCATAAGCATGCTATCACAATCCTATCCTTCTTATCTTTCACTGCCTTTCTCACTTTTCTGTGATTTCCACACAAAATCATTTCCATAGTTATAGCTCTTAAACATTCCTGTCCAAATACTACAGCTATTTTCCTGCCAAAAAATCTTTAGCGTTTTACATTCCTTAAAAGCATGGACAATTGTTTCCTTCTCCATCTAAGAAAACATTATATATAAGCCCTCCTCCTTATGTTTTTATTTCATTTATCACTTAATAGGCAAGTTATTTAGAGATATTATCTATAAAAATCACTCATACAAATCTGTGTACTTGCTCTGCTTTCTGTAGAACAATAATTTTGTTCCGAACTTTACAAGCATATTCTCATTATATACTTATCATTCTCATGCTCCATACACTTCTTTTTCCCTTGGAGTAATATTATCCCTGATAGCTAGATATTACTTCCAAATAATGTATTTTATTATTGCCCAGCTTTTATGGAACTTTCCTCATTATGTAATAAAATATAAATCTCATGTTTTGAATGTAACTCACACTGAGCTGAATAAAGTGATGATAAGCTCTCTACCTCAGTAACCTTATTATAAATAAAAATAAAATGAATACAATAAAATAAATGTAAAAAAGTTAGAGATATTAAATGAATTAAGGATATAGCAACCACGCACGTTCATTTTACTGCTTATTGCATCCATCCATCTGCAACCCTTTTTCCCATTTTTGCACAGTGACAATCATCTAGACCCACGGTTTATACCAAGAGGTGGCTAGCCATACTATGGTAGTTCTTCCACACCACACACTTGCACGCGCACTCACACCTATGGCCAACATAGAGTGTCCAGTCCATCTACTGCATACCTTTGGAGTGTGGGAGGAAAGTGGACCATCCAGAGGAAATCCACACAAACACAAGGAAGACATTCAGACTTAGAAGGCACCCAAGCTGAAAACTAAACTAGGAAACCTCTTGCTGTGAGACAACAATGCTATACATAGCACTACTGTGCTGCCCAAATTATTTATAAACAAATCACCTTTTTATAGGACTCAATTATGCCCACTCCCCAAAATTAAATATATTTGTGGTTTCTGCTTCCTTGCATATTTAAATACTATAAAATAACACATAACTTAATAATCCTATCTTAAAAGTGTTTCTAAGATAAACCTCCTTCTTAAAAGATAATGTACTTACAACCATAACATCATCTCTCTTATCTTCTCCACTCTATTTGTACTGTTTTTTATCTACCTTTATTTATGCAAGATAAATTTTTCTGTGTCTCACTCACTGTCACACTAAATATACTCTACCAATAGCTACATTATTCCTCAGTCCCAGTTCTGCCATGTTAACATATAGTCTTACCTATCCTAAAATTTGTCCCACATCTTGAAATAGTAATTTTATCCAAAGCCATCCTTACCCATTACGTACAAATCATCAACTGAAGCCAATGCGACTGGTAACTTAACCCTTCTACTATTGCTCATTAATGTTTTCCAGTTTCTTGTCTCTCTTATCTATTGCTGTATTAATCACTAGTAGAAAAATAATGCCATTCACTGGGCAACCTTGTCTCAGTTCATTATTCATGGTTACTTTATCAAACAGAAATCTCTTAAACTTTATTGCTCTCCTAGTCCTGTTGTACGCCGATCCCAATTGCTGTATGCCCATCTTCCTCATTGTATACAAGTTATTGTCATATGTCTTTCTAATGTTACATGATATCAACTTTACCACTACTTTGTTTCTCAAATGATAAGAGGATAACACTTTGTTTACCTCCTTCTCCACTCATCCATGCACTGGATATTCTTCAAGTGCTTGCAGGACAATAGCTCATGACAAACTCCACAGTATTTCCTCACTAACACCATCTAATAACATATTTATATATTTTTACAAATCCTGGCATTATATATAACACAGAAAATAACTACTAATTTGTCATACTCAAGGACTCTAGTGCTATGGTTTGGATACATTGTTAGTATGCTACAGTGTAAAAAATTAAGTGGGTAGCTATCAAGACAACATCATTAAAGGGAAGATGGCATGAAAATGTTAGTGCATCAGTGAAAAAGAGAAATATCTCAAAACAAAAAATCAAAGAACTGAAAGTGCTAGTTATTTTGTACTGTGATGCACCTTAAGGATGGAGATTACATGAAAGAAATTATAAAATACTTCAAAGCAAATATAGTGCATTTTGCCAACATTCAAAACAAAAGCACCCATTTCCTCACAGCAGGCACAGGTAAATAGTGAAAGTGATTTAACTGTCTGTTAAAAATTAATTGAAGCAGAAGTGGGTAACTATGATTCTTCTGACACCTCAGAAAAATATAAAGGAGGACCTGTCAGCAGTTTAAGGACTACAAATTGTCAGCTTTAGAAAAATCTGAAGTTCAGTTGGTTTATTTTCTTGAAGATTCATAACAGTTGATAAGAGGTAACATCAGCAATGGGAATATAAATCAGAATAATTCAGGCAAAAAGTAATACACACACACATTATATATATATATATATATATATATATATATATATATATATATATATATATATATGGGTTCCCTTCAGAATTTCGAATTTCTAAAACTTCGCATTCCATTTGGTTGAGACCATATGATCAAAATTTTAGAAGTTCAAAATTCTGAACGAAGATCTGCATACAGTGTGGAATGGGAGATTTCCCTTTTCCTCGCTGTAGTGTGATCTTGGAGTTGGTATATTTAAGCAGCGGGGGTCTGGGGGCATAAATGTTGAGAAAGCTGTATTTTTTTTTTTTAGATTTATTTCGGAATGTTGAGATTCCAAAATGTCGATCATATGATCTCGACCATATGAAATTTGAAGTTTTTGTGATTGGACATTCAGAAGTGAATCCATGTATACACACACACACACACACACACACACACACACACACACACACACACACACACACACACACACATATATATATATATATATATATATATATATATATATATATATATATGGGATCACTACATAATCTCAAAATGTTGGAATATTGAATTCCAAAATCTCAAGACTATATTACCGAAACCCCTAAATACCGAAAGATCAGAAGTGGGAAATTCAAAATCCCGATGTTCGGAGATATTGAAGTAGCACTTCTGGTGTTGCGGTTTGTTGATGGATAGGTGGAAGCTCAAGTAAGTATCTGTGTAAGTGTGTTGGTTTGAGGCTTTTGTGTGTGTCAGTGTGTGCTGTGACTTTGATGTGTGCGTGTGAGGGACTGTAAAATGTGCGGATGTGAGTTTCCCTTCTGTGCAATCTCGGAGTTAGTATATTTAAGTAGGGGGTGGGGGGGTGCAGCCCCCCACATGGGGAGTGCAGGAGGGCTTGCCTCCTGCTTATCTGTAGTGTAGGATGATATGTTTGATTGTGGGGGGAAGTTGTGTGTATGTATATGTGTGATGTATGTGTGTTGTACGTTCGGGATTTTGAATTTCGTGCTTCGATTTTTTCAGCATTTAGGGGTTTCGGCTATATAGTCTCGAGATTTTGAAATTCGATATTTCAAAATTTCGAGATTATGTACTGAACCCATATATATATATATATATATATATATATATATATATATATATATATATACACACACACACACACACACACACACACACATATACAAATATAGATATGCATATCCTGGTTCCAGAAGCAGTGTGAGATCCCTGTGGCTCACACTACTGCCATTCCATCTACATGGCAGTTTATAAAAAAAAAATATTTCCTTGTGTCTACCATGACTCATATAAAGGCTTTTATGGATACTGGTAACAAGAACTACATGATTGTGGTAATACAGTAAATACCCATTAAAACATAAAAAATGCTCAATGATTAGATACATTAAAATAACTCAAAATACAAATTCAGTGGTAACCTTAACTGACCACATGATGCTGCAGTTTTCTAACTCCTGAAGGAAAACCCAACATTGAGAAACACAAAACTGTACCAGGAAAATGCAACATCATGAGCCACCTAGTTCTATACTTCTGGTCTGCAATTATAACCCCAACAGAAGTAATTTAGATTTGAATATTTGGGGGTAGCACTCAATAAGGAATATCTGATCAGAATACCCCACTTTAGGTTTTGATTTTTGTTTTTTGCTTTTTTGAGAGAAGATTTCAAATGATGCAGTAATGATTTTCTGAGTGTTATTATTATTGTGAACAGTTCACAGTAGAGCAACTTAAACGTATGTCATTTTAATGATTGAGATAATTAAATTCAATCTGGTTTAATATTATTGTTATACCATCTATAGCGTAAGCAAGCAAAACAGTAAAAGAAATGGCAGCCATAGTCAAACTTCCATCCTGAAAATGTGGAACACTTCTCTACCTCATATAATATGGAATAAATGGACAACATGTGGAAAATTTACTAACAGCAACTAGGAAATAAGTCACAGTATATATACATGCATAGATACATACACACATACACAGATACAAATATTTCAGGCATGGGAAATAATACCTTTCTACCCTGCCAGTATATCAAAAACAATCATTTCCACAGTAAGTGTCTGAGTTGTTCTTAAAGATCTCTTTACTAGTTCTTGTTTAATATAATTTGGTAGTCTATCTCATACATCATCTACTCCCTCATAGAACTGATAAGTACGTCTTTCATTTCTACATAATCTCCTACAGACATTGTCTAATGATTCCTGACTGCTCTTTGATAACCCCAAACATCCACATCAGAAGATGTCACTAAATGCCCTATATAGTTGAATAAGGTCTCCTCTTACATATTTATATGAAACACTGTACAAGTTTAGATATGCTAATCCTTCATAATAGCTTGCATATTCCATTCATGGATAACATTGGTATATTTCTGCTGTACTCTTTCCATGCTAGTCTTATTATTAGTCCATACTGTAGTGTGGGTCTGATGTTGCTTACAAATAACAATTTCATAATTTCTGAATTCCTAGACTTTGAATCATTTTATACAGCCTACAGGTTTATAACTATCATTAACCAATAGGATTAAATGATCAGAAAAACTCAAAGGTGGATATACCAGTGTTCCCAGGTCCTTAAATGAATACACAGTTTCAATCATTGTGTGCTGTATTAAATATTAGTCCATCAGTATATGTCTCCTAAATCTCAAATACTTAGTTTTTGATGCATTTCTCAGTATATTACTCTTCTGTACCCAAATGGTCAATTTAGTCAAGTTCTTTTGTAGACTTACTCTGTTTTTAACAGATGTTATCAGTTTACACATTTTCAAGTCATCTGCATATAGACTATAGAACAACTCAGATGACATAGATCTGAAAGAGAAAACCTAAGCCAGTATGGGTCTAGGACAGGGCCCTTGTTCCAACTGTTGTATTATACTTGCCATGTTCTATTTGTAAGTTATATATATTTCCATCTTATCAAGATTACATTAATACCACACTGTTCTAACTGATTGATCAGTGCTTTCTGAATTACCCTATCAAAGGCTAATGTTAAGTCTATATAAATGACATCACAGTACCCTTTCATTTATAGCTGTTATTGTATTATTATAACATAATGTTACAGGTAGGTATAGATCTGTTTACAAATTATGTATGCTGATATGTGGCTTCAAGTCAGAACTTTTCCAGTTCTGACATTTTGTCTCAAATAACCTTCTCCTTTATTTTTTCACAACAAGAAAGTAAACTTACAGAATTCTATGTCTCACATTTTTCTTACCCATAAAGATATGTTTAACATGTCCATGTGTCCAACCTTGAGGATCTAGTGAATAACAAATATAATAGTACTGTAAATTCATACTGTAGCATCATACCTCTCAACAGTCTAGATTTTCGTAGAATGTCCAGATTTTTGCCTCATATTTTTGGTCCATTCCTCATAAAATCTGAGGTTTTCTAGAAAATTATTGAGGGTCAAAGTCATTAAATAATGAGAGACATTTGAATTTCAGACTTCAGTCCCTTTAGAAAATGAATACTATTGCAAACTTTGTTATCCTATCAATTTTCTAAGTTTATAAGAGCAATATTTAAAATATGCCCCTGTTTTTGGTCCTTTCTCCCCCCATTATTTTTGGCTTTGTCTAGAATTTTTGCACTAAAAGATTGAGAGGTATGTGTAGCATTCTCAGTTCAGTATCACTAATTTTGTCTCATTCCTTTGCTTTTGGGGTTTACCTTTAGTTCCTTTTCACTGTACTCTAATTAATTTCAGTATCTGAAGTTAATTGGATATTAATATCACAATTTATCATCCTCCTATTGGACCCAAACTGTTTTGCATAAGCAATTGTAAATATACCTATAATGTGCTGAGTTTGAAAATACATTTTAGAACCTACACAAAGTTTATCAATTTGGATGTTTTTACTCACACTGTATTTCATGTATCTGTTAAATGGTTTCCTATTATGTTTAATATCTTTATATACACTTTCATGATTTTTTTCCTGATCTTGTCTCACATTGATTAATTTCTTTGTTCAGTGTGTTTCCATTTTATTTATTTATTTATCATTTGTTGACCAGGAAAGTCTGACTAGGTTCCACAGAGCCTGTTTTCAGCGGAGGCCTGGGGAGAAATGCTCCAGATGCGTGTCTTTGGAATTTGGGAGGAAACCAGAGTACCTGGAGGAAACCCACACGAACACAGGGAGAACATGCAAACTCCACACAGAAGGCACCCCCAGCCAAGAATCGAACTGGAGAACCTCTTGCTGTGAGGCGACAACGTTAACCGCTGTACCACTGTGCCGCCCGGCACTTTCAAAGCAATAGTTCAACCTTATTTCCATTTCTTGTATTTTGTATCCCTTATCTTAATTATATTGATCCTATGGAAATCTATCATCCTGATATGGTGTGCCTAGATAGTGATATCAAACTTTATTTTTCATTTTTTTGCATTCAATTTCCCTTTCAAAACTTGCCATATTCCTTCTGCTGTCTTTCCACTGACTGCATCACTCCAATTAGTTTTACATAGTGAATGTTTTGATTCCATATATTAGTATCATAGGTGGTTACTAAGCTAATGGGCCTAGGGACCTTACAAGCTTAGCCAAGCTCAACCCTTGTTCCCTATAGTGCCTAAATATCTGGTCAATGACACTGTTATTAATCTTCTGTGCACTGGTTTTGATGTCAGTTTGGCAGAATTTTGCAGCAGTAACAACTTTTTAACCCCACAACCACTGCACATCAATGGTGGTAAAACTTGACATGAAGTAACAATCATTTCCTTAGGAACACAAATGTTGTGTTACCTGTTTGTTCCCTGTTTGGTGTATTTACACTCTGCAGTATCTGTTACTTCTAAACATGCACTGTCAATAATTTCCTTTCTAATGCTGTAGAATTAATACTTACCCATTTTGTTTCTGGAAAAATTAAGTTCACAGCAACTGTAATTTTTCCTTCCTGTGTTTCATGCAAGGAATGTTGGAATGCCTCGAAGTCATCACACTTGATTTGTGTTACCTAAACCCTCTAGCAATTGTAATCTGTTCCAGGGTTTTTTTCTGTCAAAGTTATATAGTATAGGTGTTATCATGAAACACATAATAATCACAAGTCCCTTAACAATCTTTAATCACTATCAAAGCACCCCCATATGAGTTTTTTAGAATGTCTGCAAGAATAAAAATATTTATTCTCTGACAGAATCGGTTTCCAATTATTGTTCTTTAACCATATTTCACAAACAATAACAACATTAATTTAATGTGACTATAGCAAATTTTCCAATGAAAAATGTGTGATTCAAATATTTACTTCATACTTAGAAAGTTTTGATGTCCAGTTGTTTCTCTTTGCATGACAGCATAGTCATTTAGCTGCTGCTTAACAGTTTCCTTTTGTACTATTTCTAAGGCAACTAAAAATGTATTTAGCAGCTACAGTATAAAAGATAGGGTTGTGTGTTTGACTACATTCCCAGTTTTTAAAACATTGCAGACTTTCAAGAGAAACAAATTGAGTTTCAAAAGCCCTGGTCCCTAGGCAGACTAATTAAGCATCATCCCTCCACCTCAAAATAAATAAATAAACACACACACACGCACACGCATGCACACACACACACACACACACACACACACACACACACACACACACACACACACACACACGCATATACATGCATATACACACACATAAAAAAATAAAAACAAGAAAAAAACAAGTATCTTTGGATACCATCGAGGTGAAGGAGCAGGCTAGCAACATCATGAATATCTAACCAGCCATAACACAAACAAAATAATTAAACTAAAGCCATAGCCGATCTTTCATCTTTAAAATGTGAAAAACTGCACCACTTCTTATAATACAGAACAAAATGGGTAAAATGTGAAACATTTGCTTACTGCAGCTACTGGGAAGGAAGCTCATGACATGGTCAAAATGTGAAACTTATATTTAGAAGAAGTTCTTTGGATGCCCAGTGTCCCGTTATTTGCCAGACCAGTCTCTTAGTTGCAACATAAAATTTTCTTTTTACACTATCTGTACGGCAAAAACAATAGTTATCCAGTAATTATAATATACTAAACTTTACAACATATCTAGCACTTTAGATATTACAGACTCTAGACTCTGGTATGGGTATGAAAGCAACAACATGCACACACACACGCGCACACACACACACACACACACACACACACACACACACACACACACACACACACACACACACACACACACACACACATGCACACACACACGCACACTCCCACCCTAATTTCAAATCATTGTTAAATTCAATACATTACACTTCCACAATTATTTTCTTTTACCATCTACAGTTAAAAATCTTCAGTGAAAAACAATTTTAACCTTTCTCCCTATCACAATAATTCTATGCGCAACAGTGTTAATATTTGATCTTTGAAAAAACACACACACATACTTTCAAAAATACTCACACGCCCACCCCATACCATACCCACATTCACACAAATATATACCCACATACCCACAGATACATTTCACTCTTTTCCCCACTTTCCATGCTATGGGATCACATTCTTAAATATGCCTGCATTTTGCTTGGAGAATTCCTTTTTTCCAAATGCCACCTTGCGCACTTTTATTAAATAAGATCATCTCTCTTCATATGGTCGTGCCTCTCATTTGACCCTGCTTTTACAGAATGCTCCATATTTTTGTTCTACTCCTCATAAAATTTGTGCTTGTTTGTCAAATCATTCAGGAAATTATGCACTGAATAATGACAAGCAGTTGAGTCTGGCACTTCATGTCCCTTGCCAAAAGCATGCTTAAGGAGAGCCTGCTATTGCATCAGTGTTTGAAGCACACAAGGCATGATGTTTGATTCTCACCTTTGAGAAGCAAGGCTATGATTAAAAGGCCCCCTGGAGTCATTAGCCTGCTAATTGCCGATTACCTCATTCAGACTAAAGTCTGCTTCTTATTAATAATGGAGATGGAGACAACTTTGACCCTTTAGGCAGACACCTGTTGTACTCTAAAATTGAGTAACAGTCTGTAACCCTTGAAATTTGATAGTTCTTCATTAAATTGTAATTGCTTGAACTGTTCTCTGTACCTGTCTTTTACCCTGGCAATAGCATGTACTTGAAACAATATGCTTACATTTCTACATTTTTGTCAGATTTCTAAATTTCTGGCTGAAGATTGAGGACCACTATTAGAAATAACTACAAGAATATAATGTGATTGTTCTTTATTAAACAGTAATTGTTTGAACTGTTCTCTGTACCTGTCTTTACCCTGGTAATAGCATGTACTTGATACATCATGCTTAAATTTCTAAATTTTTGCCAAATTTCTAAATTTCTGATTGAAGATTGAGGACTCCTATTAGAAATAACTACAGGAATATAATGTCTAAAGAAAATACTGTTAAGTGCACTCATAACACATGTAAAAATTGTATCTTTCAGCTGTAAGACCACAAAATACTTAGATTAATGGTCAATGTATACTGCATTATGATTCCCTTTGTACTGAAATGTCATATATTTTTTTCATGGAAACCCAGACCATGTATAAAATCAATTATTCTCTTGCATTTATAGGTTCATAGGTTCATACTAGGCTATCTGCCCTAGGGCATTTATAAGCCTAGCCAGAGTGTGTTTGGCTTTCGCCACCCATTTTAAATTAATTTTGCTATGCCCTTTTTCGAGGTTAGTATACTGTGCCTCTGTCTAACAGTGACACAGAAGTGATACCCGGGGTAAACCTATGATCCCCCATCCACTCATCAAGATTCCTCTTGAAGAGAGGAAATGAGGGACTCTGCCTAACCTGGACTGGGATTTTATTCCAGAGTGAAGGGAGCCTCTGGGTTATGAATCTGTCCCTCCAGCATGTCCTATTTATTTCAGTGCTGAGGTTCAAGTCTCTCGATGGCGTAGCTCGATGGGATTTGGATTTTCTGAGGTGCAGCATGTCCATTAATTCCGGGTTGGACATGGCTTTATACATCAGGCACAGATCGCCTCTGAGCAGGCGGTATGCCACTGAGTAGAGCTAGAGTTTCTTTAACCAGGCAGCATATGGCATATGTTTGAGCCCTTTGATCCTCTTGGTGAGGTACTTTTGGGGTCTTTCCAGTTGCTGCAGGTGTCTGGTAAGGTACATCCCAAAAGGGGCATTATACTCAATTATGGGCCTGATGAGGGATGAGTAAAGAGGCATGATGACCTCCCCTGATCTAGATGTGAATCCCTCCATGATTAGGTGGGCTGTATAAAATGTTTTTCTAACCACTTTGGCCACGTGGTTGTCAAATGAGAGATTGCTATCAACTTGGGTCCCCAGGTCCCTAATTACTTCTTCCATACTTAATGGATTACCACTTATGTGGTAATTTGTGGGCACTTTGTTTTTGCCAAAGGGGATGACTATACAATATTTGGCGTTTAGCTTGAGGACATGGCTCTGGCACCAGTTGTCTGTTTCTATGAGGCCCTTTTGGAGGATGCTTGTGTCAGCTGGAGAGTCGATTCTGGCACCCAGTTTGCAGTCATCTGCGAACTTGGTCAGCCACAGTCCTTCCATGTTGGCCTGTACCTCTGAGAAATATATACCGAACAAGAGAGGTCCCAGGACTGAGCCTTGTGGGATGCCACTTGTAACTGGTTTGGAGTTTGACATGGCTCCAGCAATTCTAACCATGTGGGTTCTGTCCTTGAGCCAGTTTGCAACCCATCTAGTGACATAGGGGTTTATATTTAAGCTGGTGAGCTTATCTATAATGCCCGAGTGGGGTATTGTATCGAAGGCTTTTGTGAGGTCCAGGTAGGCTGTGGGGACCACCTTCCCCTCGTCAATGGCCTTGGTGACTGTTTCAAAGAAATCGACCAGGTTTAAGAGGCAGGATCTGGCCTTAGCAAAGCCGAACTGGGTAGGATCCAGTGTCTGTAGGTCCCCAATATCTTTATTTATAAGGTCCATGATGATCCTTTCCATAACTTTGCAGACCAAGCTAGTCAGGCTTATGGGGCGATAGTTTCCAGGATCCGTTGAGGCACCACATTTGTGGAGAGGGACCACCATTGCTGTACGCCACTCTTTGGGTACATATCCTGTAGTAAGGCTGAGATTGAACAGTAGTTTTATGTTTGGGTTTAGCTCTTCTTGGAGTTCATGTAGGACGCAGCCCGGGACACCGTCTGGTCCCATTGATGCTGTGTTTTTTGCTTTGGAGAGGGCGGCTCTTACCTGAGCATCTGAGATGTCAGGGGAGCAGCCCTCTGCTGGGATAGATATTTGCCCTTTTGGTGGGGATGGGGGGAGAAGTTTGCGCTGAACCTGTCAGCTAGGATGTTGGCAATGTCTGTGGGTTCGGTGTATTTTTTGTCATTTTGGACTAATTCTGAGCATATCTGGGAATTCCCACCCAGGTTCCTAACATAACTAAAGAAAGCCTTGTGATTATCTTTAGTGTCCTGTGCAATTTTTCTCTCAAAGCTGGCCTTAGATGATTTTATGAGTGCTCGTAGATTTTGCTAATACTGATCAGAGATGTCTTCCCTTTTTGGGATTTTACTCTATCATGTAGTAACTTCCTCCTTCTATTTTATAGTTTTTTATGGCTGGGGTCCACCAGACAGGATGTCTGCCTTTGGAGGACTGGGTCTTGGTTTTATTTGGGATTGCATGATCCATGCATTCCTGAAGGTGTTCATAGAATGCGTTTATAAACGATTCTGCAGTCTGGGCCGTATTTTCCACAGGCCCGGGGGCTTTGAAGGATTCCACTTCAGTTTTGAGGAGTGTGAAATTTGCTTTAGAGAAGTTTTTCACTGTGGTTTTCTGGGCAGGGGGTGGGGTCGGGATGTGAATATCCAGTGAGATTAGTTTATGGTCTGATCTTACCAGTGAGGGATACACTTCTGGTCTGGAGCATAGAGTCCCCTTGTTGGTGATGATCAGGTCCAGTATGTTTTCCCCTCTTGTGGGAGTGGTAACAAGTTGTTCCATAGCATTTGAGTTTATAAATTCTAGGAACCTTTGGGCTAGGGTGTTGGAGCTAGAGTAATTCTCCCAGTCTATGTTTGGGTAGTTGAAGTCGCCTAATATAATGGTGTTTGGAGAGACCTTCATATTTTCCAGTGTTCTCAGGAAGGCCAAGTGGAGTTCCTGGGTTTGGGAGGGTGGTCTGTAGCAGGCTATAAACTGGAAGGCAGTTTTACCCACTGTTAGTTGCACATGGATAGCCTCTGATGCTTTGTGCTGTGCCACCAACCTGGAGGTGTGGGTATCTTTGACAAATATTGATACTCCCCCTCCTTTTGTGGTTCGGTCCAAGTTTTGGGGCTGAAAAGCATGGTATGAGGTATAACCTGGTAGTGCTGGGGTGCTCTCGGGAGCCTTGAACCAGGTTTCTGCTACTGCACAGATATCGATGTTCTCCATGCTAAAGAGAGTTTCGAGTGCATGCATCTTGAGGTTTAGACTTCTGGCGTTGAGTAGCACTACTCTTAGTTTCTTATCCCTTGTGATACCTATGGAGGTGGGTTTGTCTTTTGAGCCTTGCCTAAAAAAGGCACTATGGGGGTAGCAAGAGCCTTTCCAATATCTGAAAGCCCAGGGGTGATAGGTGCAAGCTGTCCCTAGCGAAGCATCGTGGCTTGTCGAGCATGTCATCCCAGGCTGACAGGCATTGGATCCCCTTTGAATGACATCAATACTTAAGCCAATTGTTGAAATTGATCATCTTGTCTTCATATTGTGGCATCATTCTTGGTGAGGGTAAGATGCTACTCAAGGTCAGGGTCATACCGGCCTGGGCTACATGCTCAGAGAGCTCCTTTATGTCTCTTTTCATGTAGTCCAGGGAGGTACGTCTCAGGTCATTCACACCAGCATGGACAATGACTGAGTCATATTTGTACTTGCCTTGGAGTGACCTGAGTGCTTGTGTTATGTGGCGGATCCTAGCGCCCAACAGGCAGCTCACCATGACCTTCTCCTTGTTCAGCCTGGTGAGCGGGACGTCAGTGTGCCTGATGATAGAGTCACCTATTACAAGTGTATCAGGTGTGTTGTTTAGCCTTAAGGGCTGTGACTGTTCGGCACACTTGCTTTGTGAGCTATGTGTTGCACGTGTTTTGCTTTGCGTGTGCGGTTGCTTGGGTGTCTGCTTTGGAGGTCTCTGCTGCTTAGGCAGATTTTTATTTAGAGCCTCCGAGTATGTTTTTGTGTGTTTATGTGTTTGGTTTGCTGTCATGGTAGGTCTATGTGAGACTGGAATTGTAGTGAGTGTGGTTTCCTTTTCCTCCTGACTGGTTACGCCAGTACTGAGTTGAGAGAGCTTAGCCTCCAGTTTGGCTATATGGATGCATCTCTCACATGTGTTGGAATTTGTTGGGAGGAGGAGAGGGTTGTCTGTGTACATGATGCAGTTGTAACATTGCTTCAAGGTTCCCAGATTCACCAGCTGGACCGGAGAGGAGATTGACAACTGACCTTTGGACATGCTAGAATAGTATTGGGAATTCCTTTATAATTGAAAAAAAAGGGCCAGTGGGGAACAAGGTACTCAAGGGAAGTTTGTGAGGGTGTAGTGCTTTTATTTTTTTAGTTCTGACTTATATAATTGCTTTAGTGAGCAAGTGCCAAAAATGCAATGTGCTACAGGAAACTTTAATGCAAAAACGACAAACAGTAACTTTCATTCAAGTGAAACAAGGAAATAAGTACAGTAAGCAATGCAGGTATCACTAGGGATCCACAGAAGCGCTGAAAAGCCATGTTTTAGGTGGAATTAGCATTTCAGGGAAATAACAAGCAAACAAACAACAAGCATACAAACAAAGCTAGATTCAGCAGGCCTGGATCTAGTCTATGCTACAGCAAACAAGGTGTACCAATTTCAGTAAGAAGCAGTTCAAATATGCAGGCACTATAAGCCTTTAACCAGAAATTCCCAGCTCAGAAGGGCAGAGTCAAGCCTCTCCTCCCACAAGAGTGCAGACCACAAACCCTCTTAATGTAAAATAACTGGCCTGAAGCCCAGGTGCTTAAACCAGAATTAATACACTTTTAGAATAACAGACACTGAGCCCTCAATCAGCAGTTCCCAACTTAGAAGGATGTAAGCTACCTGTCCTGCCACCACAATGCAGGCCACAAACCTTCCTAATGTAAAACAACTGGTCTGAAGCCCAAGTGCTTAATTCAAAAGACTTAGAATGATAGCTACACTTTAATCAAGTTACTACCAAGCAGTAATAAATACAATTGAATACTTTGAAGAATGCCTGGATTAGTGCTCAAGTTATACAAACAAAGCTAGATTCAGCAGGCCTCAATCTAGTCTATGCTACAGCAAACAAGGTGTACCAGTTTCAGTAAGAAGCAGTTCAAATATGCAGGCACTATAAGCCTTTAACCAGAAATTCCCAGCTCAGAAGGGCAGAGTCAAGCCTCTCCTCCCACAAGAGTGCAGACCACGAACCCTCTTAATGTAAAATAACTGGCCTGAAGCCCAAGTGCTTAAACCAGAATTAATACACTTTTAGAATAACAGACACTGAGCCCTCAATCAGCAGTTCCCAACTTAGAAGGATGTAAGCTACCTGTCCTGCCACCACAGTGCAGGCCCCAAACCTTCCTAATGTAAAACAACTGGTCTGAAGCCCAAGTGCTTAATTCAAAAGACTTAGAATGATAGCTACACTTTAATCAAGTTACTACCAAGCAGTAATAAATACAATTGAATACTTTAAAGAATGCCTGGATTAGTGCTCAAGTTATACAAACAAAGCTAGATTCAGCAGCCCTCGATCTAGTCTATGCTACAGCAAACAAGGTGTACCAGTTTCAGTAAGAAGCAGTTCAAATATGCAGGCACTATAAGCCTTTAACCAGAAATTCCCAGCTCAGAAGGGCAGAGTTCAGCCTCTCCTCCCACAAGAGTGCAGACCACGAACCCTCTTAATGTAAAATAACTGGCCTGAAGCCCAAGTGCTTAAACCAGAATTAATACACTTTTAGAATAACAGACACTGAGCCTTCAATCAGCAGTTCCCAACTTAGAAGGATGTAAGCTACCTGTCCTGCCACTACAGTGCAGACCACAAACCTTCTTAATGTAAAACAACTGGTCTGAAGCCCAAGTGCTTAAACTAATATGCTTAGAATGAGTTACACCAAGCAGTAATAAATACAACTGAGTACTTTTAAGATGACGCAAAAGCAAAATAAAGTAGGAAGAAACACAAATACAGTAAAAGCAGATACATTTTTTTTTTTTTTTGAGTGAGCAAATGAGATGGGCCCAGGCGGAGTATCCAAGTGCAAATTTACAAGAGAGGCGGGCAGTTTCAAAGCCACCAAGATTAACACCAAGACAAAAACAGGGAGGGTGAGTGGGGACCTACAGTCACAACTTCCAGCTAGATATTGCTCAATGCAACACAAACAAATTACTTTAAATTGTGTATTATTTGATAAAAGTGCAGATAAAAATCTGCTTAGCTCCACTCATGCAGGTCTCAGTTGGCCAAAGCTCACAGTTTAAACAGAAAGCAATTCACTGTACCACTTGTATAAGACAGAAACCGAATAACAATGAGGTAAACTACCCCACTTATCACTGGCTATGCAGGTTATTTAACAAGCCTTAACTGAAAATACCACTTGTATAAGACCTACTGAAAAACAGTCAACTTCCAACTAGATATTGCTCAATGCAAGACAAACAAATTTCTTTAAATTGTGTATTATTTGATAAAAGTGCAGATAAAAATCTACTTAGCTCCACTCATGCAGGTCTCAGTTGGCCAAAGCTCACAGTTTAAATTTCTTTATGAAAAGCTCTACAAATCTCACAATATTGTATAATGGTCTGTTTTTTTTGTCAATTTGTATGCCACTATAAAGCAATATGTGTGCTTTCCTTACGATCTACTATGCTTAAATGTAATTCATGCACCTTTGCTGAAACTGTTTCTCTTGTCTGACTAGGAATAGCACATTTACTAGTTTTTAACAGGAAGTCTTCAAAACATTGAAAAAGTCATGTTAAATATAATATGCATACATTTCCTTAAGTAGTGTGGACACCTGGCCCAACCAATCACTCACAATGGCTTCTTTACGCAAGTACATTTCTTTGGCTTCTTTGGTGACCCTCTTTATTTTATTTACCAACAAACATGTGTCTGCAGAATAACTCAAAGAACATCCAAGCATTTTTCTAGCCGATGCTGCTACTCATCTTGCACTTTGTTAAATATTTCAGGTATGCACATCTGTTTTTTAAAATTATATTGAACTTTAACATCTTATTTTTGCAAGTTCAGCAGCATCATTTGTAATCTAGCAGAAGTCTTGTACAGCAACTTCTCTTAAGTATTTTGAAATATTTTACAATTCAGTCCCATAGTTACTGTTTCTCTATAGATGTAATTTCTGAATGTTTCACAACCCAAATTCTCGCTCCCTTACTCTAAAACTCCACCTCTCCCTAAACCTAAATTCCCTTCCTGCTCCCTAAACCTAAAACTCCCCTGTCCTAATGTATGCTCCCACCCCCTTCCGCTCCCTTCTCAGCTGCTTGCTTGAACTTATATACACGTTTGAGCATGAGCAGTAACTTACATGAGCTACAAGTCACTTGAGCCCTTGGCTTCGAGAAAGTGGTCTTTGAGTTCTTGGGACCAGAGTGCTCATAGCAGAATCCCACATACTTCCTTACCTGTAACATCCTTTTTATCATAGAAAACTTTACCTGTATAATCTTCAAGAATATCTTATAATCAGCACTGCACAATGTTATTGCTCACCAGTTATCTAGGTTCTCTTCCCCAATGTTCCCATACAAACTTTATTATTATCTGTACATGTTTCATCCCTTAGTCTATCCAACAACCATTCATTCAAAATGCACAGAATCCTTTCTCCGTCTTTCATCCAATTGCTCATAAAACATATATGCCTTTCATTACTCACAGGTACTGCCTTCTAATTCATCTTTATAACACTTCATTTAATTCTTGTACAGCAATCATATTACATTTTTAGATCCCATCCTCAAACTACTTTCCCTTGTGAAACCCCAAGCCATATCTGTCCATCTTAGCACCAGATTTAACTTTAATTCTTACCACTAATCATTTTGTCAGGACATATTTTATATTTTTTGTCTGAAACCAGATGTGTACAGTGTGCTATTTTCCATTGGCACATCATGTGGCATACAGAGAAAAGTAATGCATCCAAGACAAAACCTTGTAGGACTCCAGGCAAGAAGATTCTGTTTCAAGAGTTACTGTTGTTAGACTGAACATTGAATGTTTTATCTTTCAGACAAGCTGCAAAGCATTGTAGCGCAATTTCTCCCATATCAGAATTAAATGATGACTTCAGTATGTGGAGTGTGTCTTGAAGGACTAAAAGCTTAACTACTATCACCTTAGGCATGTGGTGCTGTGGAACCTCATGGAATTCCATGTCCAGCTGCATATTTTATGCACACATAATAATGCTACTAATTATGTGTGATATTTCCAAATAACTGTCATCTGCCTTTCCACATAATGATCCGAGATTTCTGTACTTTGTCTCGGCATTTATTGCTGCATTTAGTTTGTCATTTTCTGTACATCAGTCCACCTAACTCTCCTTTTCTCTCTGTATATAAATATATATATATATATATATATATATATATATATATATATATATATATCATTCTGTATTCCCAGGACCAATGGTATTTGCAGGACTAATTATCATTTCCATGTACAACCTATTTATATTAACCATATCTCTTTTTTTGTTTTCATTCACAAATGCAGAAAACTTAAATGCACCCATCACTAATGGTATAGTAGTTTACAAACAAAATTACATAATCACAAAACTATTACGATGAGAAATATCTGGCTGATATCCTGTTTTGCAGATGTATAAGGTCATTTTCCAAAGTGACCTCACCTTCACACATTTAAAAACATTTGTTCATCTTCCCAAACTGAGATGAGATTAGCCAATTCACATGAGAAACATTATACTTGTATTTGTTCACATTGACTTAAAACCATAATTTGCCTATAAATTGCTTCTAACAATTTTAAAAGAAAAAATGGCTATAACTCCTGAACCATTCTAGATATCTTCATGCACTATTATAAGAACTGAGATCAAAACAGATAAAATGACAGATTCCTTTGATTGTTCAGGTGTACTGCTGCAAAAATGTAGGTTCAGAAAATGTTTATACATTATATTAGTCAGGTATAAAGTGTGTCAGACAGTAAACAAGTTACACAGAGTATACAGGAGTTAAAGTAGCGCTTACTACAAAAGAGCTTCTGAGACAGGGCTCTTCTTAGTGTCTGAGTGAGTTATGCTGGTGTTATACTGGTATAGAACACATATTCAGAGGCAGGGTACCCGGTACAGGTGTATAAGTGCAGTTTGCTTTTATAATACTGACATTTAAAAGACATTCAGGGACAGAGCTTGTTAGTAAGTTGCATAGGTATAATTCACTTTTTTTTCAATATATTTTCCCCCTTCTTCTGTGCTGACTATCAAGTCTCCTCCTAGTGAACTAAAGCTCATTCATTTAGTCCTCTGGTAGGGCCATAATCCTGGCAAAGATCAAGCATTATTCATCCTTGCTTATATCCTGACAACTGAAGACATTGTACATGTCTTAACTCCCTTCTCCTTGGTGTTGACGTGGGCATAGGGACTGCTTGTGGCAAAAACACCACATGTCCGTGTTACTTCACACACATAGGCGAGGGTTACCATCAGTGGCATGGATCAACTAAACATGCTATGCCTTAGGCAGACTTACACTCAAGATACGCACCTGCCCTCCAGCAGAGTATGTCTTTCTAGAGCTATGGGTATGGCTGTCCATTGCCACTGACCCCCCCCCCCAAGAGTGGCACGCCCACTCTTCCCTGACTTCTCTTATCAAGCATCTGAGTTATTAATCAAAATAGGATTACCTAGGCCATAATCAGGTCTTTATTTCTTTAAATGATTGGTGAGGGTACTTGGTTATAAATCTAATGAAAGTGATTTAGAGAAAGGAGTGCAGAAGTATATTGTTCTGCTGTACACAGCAACACTGCACATCATTAACTATGCATGCAGATTACTATATACAGGGCAAAGCAGTATATGTAGGCATACGCATGATTCAAAGATACAAAAACAAAAAGTACTTGTGTTACATAATGCTGTAGAAGCACTTATACAGATACTAGTTTAAAAACTAGTTGATTCATCCAAGAAAAATTGTCTAATTCCTGGGGCAGATTGGTTACATATATGTAAAAGAAGAGAAAAATAGGTTTTAAAATGATAGTTGATATGAATATGTACTCACATGAGTAATTTATTTGAGTGAAGGTTCACTTATTTGAATGTTCAGTATAGTGAACAAATGCTGGCAAAGTAGGAATGCCTGCATTTTTAAGTCAGAGTTTGTAGTACAGCTGGGGAAGAGACTTTCCCTTCTCCACTGTTATGTGACCTTGGAGTTAGCATGTATAATAAGCAGGTGGGGCGGGGTGGGATGCTTTGGGAGGGGACCTTGTCCTCCTGCATAAAAAAAAATTCTGTTTGTTTTCTTTAGGTTTTAACTAATTTCTTTTTGATGTTTTCAGGATGAGTATGTTTTATCTTGAACATTTTTGTTCAATTAAATGAAACAGATTTTTATCCACAGATGTTGGAAAAGTTACTGTTAAGACTGCATACAGGACAAAGAGATTAGGAAGCAAGTAGAAATAGGGTAGCAGCAGAAGATACCAGCCCAGAATCAGGAAATATATCCTGTGATTCAGGAAAACCATGGGCTGCTATAAAATGATAATGACACTGACACGCCTATTGCAAAGTACCTTGCAAAGGTAAGGTAAAACAGTTCTTGTACTTTACAAAAAAAGCACCTAAACAGGCATGTCCAAGGGTCAGCTTCCAGTGATTTCTCCTGTCCACCTGGTGAATCTGGGCATACTGGGGCAATGCGGCAACTGCCTCATGTACACAGACAACCCTCTCCTCCTACCACCCAACACTACAACCTGCGAGAGATGCACTTACATAGCCAAACTGGAAGCAAAGCTCTCTTCAGCCAAGATTGTGCTAGACAGTCAAGAGGAGAAGATCAACACCTGCACTACACCTCAAGCAACTCATAGCACTTCAAAACCCACACCATCAACACCCACACATAGCAACACTAAACCCATATATGCAGAGGCCCTTAACATTAACCTGCCCAAACAACAAGGACCTCCAAAGCTGAAATGCAAACAAACACCAGTCACAACCAAAGTGACACATAGCTCACAACACCAGTGTGCCAGTACCCCTAAGGCAAGACAATATACCCAACACTTTAGTCATAGGTGACTCTATAGTCAGGCACACTGATGTCCCACTCACCAGGCTGAACAAGGAGAAAATTACAGTCAGCTGCCTGTCGTGTGCCAGGATCCGCCACATAATGCATGCACTCAAGTCACTCCACAACAAGTACAAATATGACTCCTCATTATCCATGTTGGAGTGAATGATGTGAGACATACCTCCCTGGACTACATGAAAAGAGACATGGAAGAGCTCTTGGATCATGTGGCCCAAGCAGGTATGACCCTAGCCCTGAGTAGCATCCTGCCTTCGCCCAGAATGATGCCACAGTATAAGGACAAAATGATTGACTTCAACAATTGGCTAAGTTTCTGGTGTCATTCAAAGGGGATCCAGTATCTGTCTGCCTGGGAAGACATGATCGACAAACCATGATGCTTTGCCCAAGATGGTCTGCACCTGTCACCCCTGGGATTCAGGTTACTGACTAAAGCTCTTGCCACCCCTATAGTGCCTTTTTTAGGCAAGGTTTAAAGGACAAAACCACCACTGTAACAGATACAAGCAAGCAAAATCTGAAGGTAATGCTACTCAATGCTAGAAGTCTAAACCTCAAAATGCACTCTCTCAAGGCACTCCTAAAAATGGATAACATCGATATCTGTGCAGTAACTGAGACCTGGTTCAAGGCTCCAGAGAGCACCCCTGCAATACCAGGCTCTTACCACACTTTTTGCCTACAAACCAAGACCGAAACACTAAAGGTGGAGGAGTGTCCATATTCACCAAGGATATTCACACCTCCAGGCTAGTTGCCCAACACAATGCATCTGAAATTCTCCAGGTGCAACTAACACTAGGTAAGACTGCAATCCAAATTCTAGCTTGCTACAGATCCCCCACCATAGCCCAAGATTCTCACTATACTTTTCTAAACATACTGGAAAATATTAAGATACAACCAAACACCCTAATACTGGGTGATTTCAACTACCCTGCCATTAACTGGGAAAACTACTCGGGTACCAACACCTTTTCCCAACGGTTCTTGGAATTCATAAATTCCAACACCCTGGATCAACTAATCCATTGTCTCACCAGTGGTTTCAATATCCTAGACCTGGTCATTACCAACATGGGAGATAAATGCTCCACACCAGTGCTCACCCCCTCATTGGTCAGGTCTGACCATAAGCAAATCACCCTTGACATCCACATCCCACCCCCACCCTCCAGTAAAGAAACCTCTGTAAAAAACTTCTTCAAAGCCAACTTCATGCCACTGAAGTCAGAAGTGACAAACTTCATGACACCCATGAAGATGGGATCTGAAAGTTCAACTGCTGAATCCTACATTAAGACACTGTACAAGCACATCCACTCTTGCATGAATTGTGCCATCCCAAATAGAACCAAATGCTCTCCTCCAAAAAAAGGAAGCCAATCTGGTGGTCCCCTGCTATAAACAAACTATACAACAGAAGGAAGAAACTGTTGCATAAAAGAGGAAAATCTGAGGATACAAAAAAGTCCCTCACCAATCTCAGTAAGAAGCTGAAATCCCTCATAAAATCCTCAAAAGCTAGTTACGAAAATAAAATTGCCAAAGATTCCAAAGACAACCACAAGGCATTCTATAGTTATGTCAAGAATGTAAATGGCAATGCTCAGATCTGCTCTGAGCTACAACAGAATGGCATTAAATATACTGATCCCAAGGATATTGCCAATATCCTGGAAAATCAATTTAGTGCCAACTTCACCCCCCTCTCACCCCATAAAGGGCCCATCTCAATACCAAAAGATTGCCAAATTCCAGTAATCACGGCCACACAGGTAGAAACCGAACTCTCCAAAGCTAAGAATACAGCATCCATGGCACCAGATAACATCCCAGGCTGTGTACTACAAGAACTACAAAATTAACTGGTACCTCACCTAAATGTCATGTTTAATCAAAGCCTCACCTCAGGCTTCATGCCCACTGAGTGGAGCACAGCTACAGTTATCCCACTCCACAAGGGGAGATCCACCTTGGATCCCAGAAACTACTGTCCCATCAGTCTGACAAGCCTGATCTGCAAGGGCATTTAACGCATTATCATGGAACTTATAAACAAAGACATTGGCAACCTTCAAACACTGGACCTCATCCAGTTTGGGTTCGTGAAGGGCTGATCTTGTCTCTTGAACCTGATTGACTTCTTTGAATCAGTCTCCAGTGCTGTGAACGAGGGTAAGGTGGTCCACACAGCCTATCTGGACCTCGCCAAGGCCTTCAACACCATCCCCCACTCTGGAATCATAGATAAACTTACTAACTGGGCATAAATCCCTACATCACTCTATGGGTTGCCAACTGGCTTACTGACAGAACCCAGACTGTAAAAGTAGCTGGCTCCAAATCCAGCTCTGGACAAGTGACAAGTGGAGTACCTCAGGGTTAAGTCCTGGGACCACTCTTGTTTGGCATCTACTTCTCTGAAGTACAGGCCAACACTAAGGGATTCTGGCTAACAAAGTTCGCAGATGACTGCAAACTGGGAGCCATTATTGAATCCCCAAATGATGTGGATATTCTACAAAAGGGCCTTACAGAAACAGATGCCTGGTGCCAGAGCCATAGGCTCAAGCTCAATGCCAAGAAATGCATAGTTATCCCCTCTGGAAAAAAACACATACACATGAATTACCACATAGGTGGCAGTACACTAAATTCAAAAGTGTGATGAGAGACTTAGGAACACAGGTGGACAGTGGTCTCACCTTTGATAACCACATCGCCACAACAGTCAGGAAATCCTTCTATGTCTCATCACTAAGGGCTTTTCATCCAGAAAAAAGGAGGTCATTGTCCCACTGTACTCATCCCTCATTAGACCCATTATAGAATATAACGCCCCATTTGGTATGTACCTCACAAGACATCTGCAACAGCTGGAAAGGCCACAGAAATACCTCACTAAAAGAATCACAGGCCTAAAGCAGATGCCATCTGCTGACCGTCTAAAAAAACTCCAGCTATACTCTGTGGCATATCGTCTACTCAGAGGTGATCTCTGCTTAACATACAAGGCTATGTCAAACCCTGAGATGTTGGACTTGCTCCACTTAAAAAAATCCCAATCCCTCAGACCCACATGCTCCAGGGATCTAAACCTTGTTATCACAATGAACAAAACATGCTGGAGGGATAGGTTCCTGACCCAGAGACTCTCCATACTCTGGAATAGACTGTCCATACATGTCAAGCAGAAAGGAACCTTGATGATTGGATGGGAGATAGGAAATTCACCCCGGGGATCATGTCACTCACCCTGTTAGACAGGGTTCCAGGGAAGTAAATATTGTGGGAAGAAATATCCAGGGAATTGTTATGGCTAGGCTTGTATAGGCTCTAGGGCTGATAGCCTAGTACCAACCTATGAACCTATAAGATTGCTACTGCATCTCTGTGTCACATACATGGAGATGCATACATCATTATAGGTCCAACTCAGTATGTATAAACAGCAATACAACAGTATACGTGTTGGTCACTGGGATGTTATAACAATATTCATTATATGTGTTTGATGATCTGAGGTATTGCCAGCCATGCCGGGAGAAGTAGGTTAGTGGATGTGTAACATATGCCAGTGCAGCTTGCTGGAATTTTGTAAATAATTATATGTCATTTTTATATCAAACTGATTTGTACACATGCTTGTGCTAAAAATGTAATTATGAGGTTTGCTTGTGTTGAAAACATATCAACAGTGTACCCTGCTGGAAAGCAAAGAAATGTACATGCATTATTATAACTGTTTAAATGTATATATTGTAACAGAGGATACTGGAAAAGAAGAGGTTAACCACAATCCAAAATAGTTGAAATTAAATTAGGCCATAAAGACTGTATCTTACAGTTCTGGTTGCTGCCAGGGACAAACTGTCTGTGAAACCAAGTATTAGGAAGCATTCTTTATTGTCTCAAGCAGGGAGCTAATTGCTACTCTGGGAAGGTAGAGGTTTAAAATTATTTTATGACTTCCAGGAGCAGCAGCAGGTCTGAGCAAAGCTCTAGCTGTGTGCATGGTAACACATAGGTGCTAAATCCTGGCAGCTTCTAGAAATGGGGTTGCATGGAAACCAGAAGTCAGATGACCAGCTGTATGTGATGTCATTCTGTACAGAAATAATGTTTAATATTAGATGAGACTAAAGTCTCAGAAGCAGTCTGTTCTTGGAACCTGACAAAGAAGGAAGACCACTCACCCACTTCATCTTGCCTTGTGCTAGTAAGTGACCAGGGACTAGTACTCTTTAGATTAGTCAGGAAAATATAGTAAGAATAGTTGAGTATTGGTGTTGATTTTTGTGGTTTCTTGGATTGCGGTTCTCATGGTCAGTGACCCCAATTTGGATTTACCAAAACTATTTTGTGATGGTTTGCCTGATTGGCAGCAGAAAATGGGGAATAATTTTCCTTTACTTTCAACCTCTGGAGATGCTGGTTCTTCACGTTTGGAGGCTGTTATTGGATTTGGCAGTAATTTAACTGAACCTTCCACCATTTGGCAGAGATGGGAGGTTAAACGGAATGACCATTTGTTTGACCCTTTTTCTATAGTCAGGAGAAGATATGTTGCTTCTATGAGTTTGGAAATTAAGGTACTTTGTGATTCCTTGGAAAAATTACTGTTTAAAGAAACATCTGTTTTTTTGAATATTCCGTTTAAAATATCAGGAACATGACATTACACTCCTTTCAATCTTCAGGATGAATTAGACATTAATTTTCGTAAAAGGTGGGTGCTTGCAGCTCACAAATGTACTTTAGAATGGATCTCCATATTAGTGGAACATGATAGGGTAAAACAGGGTGAGCTACGTAAAGAAATAAATTCTGCTTGTAATAAACTTATCACTCAAACTGATCCAGAATTTTTGTATAAAGTATTGGGTGATAGTAATGTCAAATTAAGAAGCCATGAAGAGGAAATAGTGGCTAGAAAAAAGAAATAACTGGTGTGGGACACCCGCGACTATGACAATGGTAAGCCCTTCTTGTCTAGAACCAATCGTAATAGAGCATCTCGTCATGTGTCTTTTGAACGAGGAAGTGGACAGTTGAAACAACGTTCTTTTTCATCAGCAGTGTCAACGAATGAGTCCGCACTATCTGGGGAAGAAGAACGTGTATCGGTGGGCAGTGGCTGGTTTACATTGTCACCACCTCACAAGAGGTTCTCCAGTTCGACGATTCTCGGTGCCTTCTCCTTCCTGTGGAGAGTTCTCATGTTGTCCCTGTGTGTTGTGGTTCCTCCGTTCCTCCGGCTTTCCCTCCACATTCAATCCACATGCATCTGAGCATTTTCTCCTCTGAGCTCTTCTCCGCCTCAGCTTGTGAACCTGAGGGACTTTTTCCTAGTTCAAATTCAAAAAAAAAAAATAATAAAACAGACTTTCCTTCATTACCTAGACCTCAGAATTCTAAGGTATGCAACAGACTTTTTGGAACTCAACGAATCATGGCCCAGGGGGATTTAATTCAAAAAAGTGCCAACGTGAAGGACAGTCGACTAACACTTGGCAACAATCTAATTATAACAACTAATGACCACAGCAATACCAGTATTCTAAGAAAGGAAAATGGTAATTGTTCTTCTTACATTGTTAATTTGTCTGGATATTCATTAAGTAATGCTGAAACAGTGGTCTTAGAGTGTGGACTGAAGTTTATACCTACTGTCATTCCATGTTTACATGACATTACATTTGATATATATAAATTTATAAGAAAGCTGCAATTAAAATGTTTTTTTCAAAATAAACATGAATTGTTAGAGGACGAAGAATTAAATGAGGAAATTGATTCTGTGTCAGGGAATGAAAGTTTTTATTCATGTGTTTCGGATGAACTAGTAAATGCTTATTATATATTTGACACTAGTAAGATAAACTCAAACAATAAATTTACACCAGTTATAAATAATGAAAGCATTATATTATTCCATCAAATGTTAAATTTTTTTGTTGCATTAGAAATTTAACATTTTTTTAAAGATGTGAATAACATTGAGTATAATCTTACTAAGGCAGAATGGGCTGCATTAACAAATCTAAGGGGGAACCATAACTTGATCTTTAAACCTGCTGACAAAGGCAACAAGTTGGTTATTATGGATGTACCGAGTTATTTAGAGATGTGTTATACACATTTAAATGATGCTGATGTATATAAAAAAGTGCATATTTCTATGTATTTTATTTCTCAACAACAGTATTTGGATTTATTTGATAACGATGTCAGGTTAGGGTATATTTCCAGGGAGGATGCTAAAAAGAAATTTAATGTAGATCAGGTATGTATGGCCTGTTTCTACTGTCTACCTAAAATACATAAAAATTTAGAACATCCCCCCTGGACGCCTGATAGTTTCAGGGAAACAGTATTTTTTATATAATATCATGTTGCATCATTTATTATTGCCAAGCGTTTTGTCATTATCTGCTTATGTAAAGGATGCGTTTGATTTTTTGGATAGGGTTAAGAATGTGTCATTGAATGAAAACATGTATTGGATCACAATGGATGTTAGCAGCCTCTACACCAATATTTCACATTCATTTGGTATGGAGGCTGTCAGATTTTTTCTAGGAGAATGTGCTGCCACTGAATTTATTTTGGAATTGTTACATTTTTGTTTGCCCAAAAATTTCTTTTGAATTTAATGGTGAAATATTTCAACAACAACGAGGTACAGCTATGGGGGTAGCTTTTGCCCCCTCTTATGCGAATGTCAGCATGGGTCTATTTGAATATGAATATATATATATATATATATATATATATATATATATATATATATATATACAAAGCTTTGTTCTATAGTAAATTTGTCAAACATTATGCTCGATTCATTGATGACCTCATTTTTTTATGTGGGAGGGGTGAAGTAGATAATTTTATTGATAGTCTGCAGATAAACAGATTTGAGTTGAAATTTGATGGTATATAGAAGGGTAAAATTGTTTCTTTTTTAGATGTGAATTTGGATATTTCTAGTCCAAAAGGATTACATACTCGAGTACATAGAAAGTTTGAGGGTAATATTTATTATCTAAAAGCCATGAGTTGTCATCCACCACATACAATAGAAGCTTTACCTTTTGGTGAGATAATACAGATACATAGATTGTGCAATATTTAATCTGAACTTAAGGAAGGCATTATGAAAAGTAGTAATATGTTTCAGTGTAGAAGATATAGTAAACAAGCCATTTCTAAGGTAGTATTTAAAGCCAATAGTAAGTGGAGTGGGAATTCAGTTTGGTTATATAAACATGAACACAACTTAGAATGGGCATACCTTCGTTGAAGGTTGTGCGTCAGGGCTGGTAACTCGGCACGTTAAAATCAACTACTGATCATTAGCAGACCGGAGTTCCACTGTGGCGACCCCTAACCGGGAAAAGCCAAAAGACACAACAACATTATTGGAATTTTCTGCAGTCTAAAAAAGAAATATATCCTTGGCTTCCTAGACAACTTAAAGTGTCTTATTAGGTGGGGAGAAGTTTGAAAAATATGATAGTCAAAGGTAAGTTTATTATGCCCCCAGTTAATTTAGATCCTACTATTGCCTATATGGGTAATCAGATGTGTGGAAAGTGTAAAGCTTGTAAATATGTTATAAAAAGCTTTCAATATATTAATGGAAGGAGATTTAATGTTAAGGGCAGTTTTAAATGTAATACTGAAGGCATTATTTATGCCTTCAAGTGACCTTGTGGCAAGTTTTATATTGGACAATCAAAGAGAGCTTTTAAAGTAAGATTGTTGGAACATATCAGAGACATAATTAATGTTAAAGAATCTAGTTCAGTGGCGGTACATTTTCAGAATGCACATCAAAGTTCTGTAACAGGTTTGCAGGGTACAGCCGAGATGTCAGGAGCAATAAAAGATTTTGGAGGTCAGTGGTTTGTGGTTTTTCATTTTAAAGTCTCAGAAGCAGTCTGTTCTTGGAACCTGACAAAGAAGGAAGACCACTCACCCACTTCATCTTGCCTTGTGCTAGTAAGTGACCAGGGACTAGTACTCTTTAGATTAGTCAGGAAAATATAGTAGGAATAGTTGAGTATTGGTTTTCTGTAACAGTGTGAATCTTTCAGCTATGTTATTTTTAATATTTCATGTGTCTAAAATTCTGGTGTCTACTGTAAATAAATATTTAGCATGTTCATGTCCTTTTATTATTTATTATTAAATATATTTAAACTTCTCATTCTGTCTGGTCTTTTTAGAAAAATATGTATGTTTTGTGAGTATTTGCATACATTTATTTGGAGATAACTCTGGCCATTCCTGAATGCCTTGCTGATTGGTCAACATTACCGCTTGTATTAATATTAACTTCATTCAGTAGAATTGGATACCCTTTTAAGAGCCTTATAGTAACTGACTGGTGGCATTGAAACTACCTTATAATCTGGACGGCTGAAGACTTAACCCTACAGCTGTGCCAGTGGGGAGCCTTATGGCACCTGGGAAGAGACAGACACCAGGTGAATGTGTTCTCTGTGTGTTCCTAATGGAAATTGTGCTTAACTCATTACAGCCAAGTGACGTCTACAGGCATTTCTGCAGTTACCGCCTACTGCTCCTCTAGGAGTCAAATATTTTCTGTTCATATTTGCATTAATATTTCCAAATCCATGCTGCACACAACGTATTAGAATATTTTATCTTGAAGCATATATGATGGCAAACACAATTGTATTGATATATGACCTCTGTCAATAAGTATTTGTTATAACTGTAAGGTGATAACGTCATTTGTTTAAAGGCTGAAGCCACACCCACTGGGAGTTAAAGGTACACACTCAAAAGAGCTCTACTTGGGATAATGAGTTAATGCAGACAGGTCTGCATCTGGAAATATTGAGTGTATCCATTTGTATTCCAAGTGAATGTCCCTCTCCAGTGTCAGTGGTGAGGATTGAGGCTCCTTTATTACTGTCCCAGAGTGGGGAATGTCATATATTGGTGAGCAGTGGTATGGATATTGATCTTCTGTTGCCTGCAAGCAGTTGTTACTAAGGGTGTGCATTCTCTCAGCAGCCACACAGTAAACATTCAGAGTTTAATATCACAACAGTTTTTATTTATTTTTTGTTAATTTAGTCTAGTCAGAGGAAAGCAGGCAAAGATGTCAGCAGAGGATTATGGCACGCTGACAACAACCAGTTGTCCAAGGTGTGTGAAGCCAAAGGACTGGTGCATACTGACCTGATTAAAGAGGAAATTATTTCGACCTTAGTCACAGCTCAGACCAATATCCAGGAGGATAACCAATCTGGTGATGGGAATTTGCAGCCTTCAGAAATAGAACAGTTCAGCTTTTCCTCAGGGGACCTGAAAATATATCGGGAGTTAAAGATACTTGAACTGGAGGCCAAACATTTGGAATTAGAATCACCAGGGAGACTGAGATGTTTGGAGGCTGAAGAAAAAGAGAGACTGCTGTGTTTGAAGGATGAAGAAAAGGAGAAGCTGCATCAACATGAGAAGGAGATGCTGACTCTTTGCCAGGGTCATGCAGGTAATGGGAAAGGGAATAACTGAACCCCAGAAGCAATAAAGGTCAGTAAGTTTCTTCCACAATTTACAGAGTGTGATAATTTTGACAGCTTTATTTACATATTTGAAAGTCTGTAAACAGTATAATGCTGACCAAGGGCTCTGGGTATGGTTTCTGACCCCCTAACTCCATGGTAAAGCTGCAACTGCTGTTTCTAAATTGTCTGATATTGATTGTCTAAACTATGAAAAAAATAAAGACATGTTTACTTAAATGTTTTAAGTTAACACCTGAAGCTTACAGAAAAAAGTTTCATGAACATAGATGCAAGGCAGATGAAAGTGTATGTGATTATATTGCTGAGTTAAGCACTTATTTTCATAGATGGGTGAGTGGGTGTCAGGTCACTACTTTTGAAGGGCTGACAGACTTTTTGGTGAGGGAACAAGCCCTTAGAACTTTGCCTAGGGACATGAGAATCTGGTCAGCAGGCTGAGACTATAACTCTGCAGATGAGATGGAGAAGAAAGGAAATCTCTACTTAGCAAGCAGTGTATCACTGCACAGGAAGTGGATACCCAGTGCAGCACAGGGATATAAGGGAACCCATGGTGGGCAGCCTAAACCACACCAACAGAGTCCACCCATGAGAGGAAACCACTAGTTCAGGTACACGGCCAAGATTGGGTTCCTATTAAGTTATCAAACGATAACGTAATCGAATGGCCAAAACATCAAAATGGCCGCATTTCGAAGTTTGAATTGTGGGATCGCAGTACATTGAAGATTGGGATATTTGCCTTTTCCTTACTGTAGTGTGATGTCGGAGTTGGAATATATATTTAGCAGAGGGCATGGGGGCGCAGCCCCTCACAATAAAAGTTTTGAAATGCGACCATTTCGATGTTTCAGACATTCGATTATGTTATCTTTCGATAACGTAATATGAACCCACCAGGATCAAGGGTTACATTTTTAAATGTAAACAGTGGGGCCACGTATCATATAGATGTCCACAGAGGGAAGGTGGGGAACAAAAGTGAGCCAGCAAGTGGGAATAACAGTTTGCCAGTGGTAAACTGTCTGGAGACAACAGGGGTACCAAACTATCACAAGAGGCTATATCCTATCTTAGTGGATGGAAAACAGGCCACTGCAAAGAAAGACAAAGACTCTGACATAACCATTGTGAAGCCTGCAGTGGTTAAAGAGGATCAGCTTTAGGAGGGACCCCATTCTAAATGCCTTTGGCCAGGGTTCACCTTGACTGGGGGGTGAAAAAGGAAGCAAGCAGGTAGGTGTGTTTGAGGATATCCCTGCAGACTTCCTGCTAGGGAATGATTTTGATAATGGAGCACCTTGTGTGCATGCAGTTACACACAGTCAGGCTTGGAGACAGGTATGTGCAGCTGGTAGCCTGGGGGAGACCCAAACAGACCCCACACCTGAAGCCAGGGTTGGTGGAGTGGCTAATTCAGGGAGGACCTACCCTGTAGCAGTGATCCTGAAGGTGAGCCACAGCTCTTGGAAGGTACAGATGTTCCCTTAGGCAGAGTGACTGCAAGGGCAGAGGTGAGTAGCAGTACCCAGGCTGACAGTGAGGCATTTGACCAGACTTCCTGTGGAAGGGGAGCTGGGGAAAGTTACAAAGCGAGAGTTGAGACAGACTCAGCTCTCAGACCCTACATTACAAAGCCTGAGGCAGGTAGCTAGGGAGGCACATAATTCTCAAGGAAAAGGGGATTTTGTACACTGGACCAAAGGGTTACTGTATAGAGAATGGATCTCCTGAGGGAGGGCTAGAAAGTAAGAGAATACAGCAGTTGGTAATGCCCAGAGTCTACCACTTGGCATTTCTAGACGTAACCCATGACATTCCCTTTGCAGGTCATATGGGCATAAAGGGTAACAAGAGACATATTATTCAGAACTTTTATTGGCCTGGGATTGCAAGGAATGTAACAAGGTACTGCAGGACCTGTGAGCAGTCCCAAAAAGTAGGCAAGGCAGGAGACAAGGTCAAAGCTCCTTTGGTGCCTTTGGCTGTGATTGAGGAGCCATTTCAGAGGGTAGTTATGGATATTGTGGGCCTCTAAGTACCCCAAGTTCCACAGGGAAGAAATATATCCTAGTGGAAGCAGATTATGTTACCAGATACCCTGAGGTGGTGGTCCTGCCCTCCAATGAGGCAGAAAAGGTGGCACACGCTTTGTTAGATATTTTCAGCAGGGTAGGTTCCCAAGAAAATACTGGCTGACAGAGGTGTCAGTTTCATGTCAGATCTGCTGGCTTGTCTGTGAAAGCACTGAAGGGTGAAGCACCTAAAGACCACCCTCTATCATCCCTAGACTAACGGTCTTGTGGAGAGATTGAACTCTACACTAAAGACCATGCTACGGGCATTTGCAGACCAGTTTAAGAGAGAGTGGGACAAATATTTGCCCCATCTGTTGTTTCCATGCAGAGAAGTACCCCAGAATCCACAGATTTTCATCCTTTGAGTTGCTGTATGGGCATCGAGTGAGGGGACCTCTAGATTTGATTCATGATGAGTGGAAAGGGTAGTGTGAATCCCACAAGGAGTCTGTTGTGGCATATGTCCTAAACCTCAGGACAAGGCTCAGGGAGCTCATGGGCTTGGCCCAGAAGAACCTGGCAGGGACCCAGCAGCAGAAAAAGGTCAGGTATGACAGGAGTGTTTGAGCCATAGAGTATGCTGTGAGGTAGCAGGTGATGGTTCTCATTCCTGTCAGACACAATAAACTGCAGGCAGCTGGGGAGGAACCCTTCAAAGTGATAGGGAAATTCAGTGATGTTAATTACATGATAGAACTGCTGGGCAGGAGGCAAGGGCACAAATTGTACTATGTTAATATGATGAAACCATACCAGAACAGAGAGGCCCTTGTACTGACTATTTCCAGTAGGAGGTTAGAGAAGTCTGAGGGGATCTATGTCTACAGGGAGCCAGCCAGCTAAATCACAAGTTACTATGGTTGAGCCTAGTGTTGCAGGCATATGTTATGACAGTGCACCACCACAGTAGGGTTAGCAATACCAAGTCAGATGTGCTCTCAAGACAGGGTATGGGAAAATGTACTCCCAGAAAGCCTCATTCCTCTCAGGCAATGTTTCTCAGTGGGCACTTGAAAAACTAGCTTGAGTCTTCAAATGGGGGAGAGGAGGTACTGCCAGCACAACTAGCTGGAATTTTATAAATAATTATATGTCATTTGTGAATACATCAAACTTATTTGTACAAGATGCTTGTGTTACAAATGTATCAGAGCTGTATGTCATGTGTATATCAAACTGATCAATACAGATGTTTGTGTTGAACATCTATTTGTAAAGTGCTTATGTTTAAAATGAATCAACAGTGTGCCCTACTGAAGAGAACAGGAATGTGCATGCACTATTGTAAGTGTTTAAATGTATATGTTTTAACAGAGGAAACTGGAAGACAGGAGGTTAACCTCAGTCCAGCAAACTTTAAAATATATCTGAAATTAAATCACTTTATTGGATATAGGTTCATAGGTTCATACTAGGCTATCTGCCCTAGGGCATTTATAACCCATTTTAAATTAATTTTGCTATGCCTTTTATCCACTCATCAAGATTCCTCTTGAAGAGAGTCAATGTGGGACTCTGCCTAACCTGGACTGGGATTTTATTCCAGAGTGAAGTTATGAATCTGTCCCTCCAGCATGTCCTATTTATTTCAGTGCTGAGGTTCAAGTCGGATTTTCTGAGGTGCAGCATGTCCATTAATTCTGGGTTGAACATGGCTTGAGCAGGCGGTATGCGACTGAGTAGAGCTGGAGTTTCTTTAACCGGGCAGCATATGGCATCTGTTTGAGCCCTTTGATCCTCTTGGTGAGGAACTTTTGGGGTCTTTCCAGTTGCTACAGGTGTCTGGTAAGGTACATCCCAAAAGGGGCATTGTACTCAATTATGGGCCTGATGAGGGATGAGTAACGATCTAGATGTGAATCCCTTCATGATTAGGTGGGCTATATAAAATGTTTTTCTAACCACTTTGGCCACATGGTTGTCAAATGAGAGATTGCTATCAACTTGGGTCCCCAGGTCCCTAATGACTTCTTCTGTACTTAATGGATTACCACCTATATGACTATACACTTTTTGGTGTTTAGCTTGAGGCCATGGCTCTGGCACCAGTTGTCTGTTTCTATGAGGCCGAGGATGCTTGTGTCGGCTGGAGAGTTGATTGTTGGCCTGTATATATTGAACAAGAGAGGTCCCAGGACTGAGCCTTGTGGGATGCCACTTGTAACTGGTTTGGAGTCTGACATGGCTCCAGCAATTCTAACCATGTGGGTTCTGTCCTTGAGCCAGTTTGCAACCCATCTAGTGACATAGGGGTTTATATTTAAGCTGGTGAGCTTATCTATAATGCCAATGGCCTTGGTGACTGTTTCAAAGAAATTGACCAGGATTAAGAGGCAGGATCTGCCTAGGATCCAGTGTCTGTAGGTCCCCAATATCTTTATTTATGAGGTCCATGATGATCCTTTCCATAGCTTTAGTTTCCAGGATCCGTTGAGGCACCACCTTTGTGGAGAGGAACCACTGTTGCGCTAAGATTGAACAGTAGTTTTATGTTCTGGTCCCATTGATGCTGTGTTTACCTGAGCATCTGAGATGTCAGGGGCAGCACTCTGTTGGGATAGATATTTGCCCTTTAGAAGTTTGCACTGAACCTGTCAGCTAGGATGTTGGCAATGTCTGTGGGCTCGGTGTATTTTTGTCATTTTGGGACTAATGAGAGCATATCTGGGAATTCCCACCAGGTTCCTAACAATACTAAAAGAAAGCCTTGTGATTATCCTTAGTGTCCTGTGCAATTTTTTTTATTTGGGATTGCATGATCCATGCATTCTTGAAGGTGTTCATAGAATGTGTTTATAAAGGATTCTGCAATCTAGTTTTGAGGTGTGTGAAATTTGCTTTAGAGAAGTTTTTCACTGTGGTTTTCTGGGGGATGTGAATATCCAGTGAGATTAGTTTATGGTCTGATCTACCAGTGAGGATACACTTCTGGTCTGGAGCATAGTGTCCCCATGTTGGTGATGATCAGGTCCAGTATGTTTCCTTGTTCCATAGCATTTGAGTTTATAAATTCTAGGAACCGAGTAATGCTCCCAGTCTATGTTTATAATGGTGTTTGGAGAGACCTTCATATTTTTGCAGCATTTCTCAGAAGGCCAAGGGGGTTCTGTGTTTTGGGAGGGTGGTCTGTAGCAGGCTATAAACTGGAAGGCAGTTTTACCCACAGTTAGTTGCACATGGATAGTCTCTGATGAAGTTTTGGGGAAAAAGCATGGTATGAGGTATAACCTGGCAGTGCAGGTGCAGCATGTCATCCCAGGCTGACTCACAGGTTTCAATACAGCTAGAGACAGAAAGTCTGTACTAGGAAGCTTTCTGCATTGTCTTTGGGCTGAACTAATTACTACTCTGGAAGTATGGAGGTATGAATCATTTTATGACTTCCAACAGCTGCCACAGATCTGAACAAAAGCCTTGTGTGTGCATTTTTACAAGTAGGTGCTAAATCTTGCCATCTTCCAGCAGTGTGGGTTTCCATTGGAGCTAGATGTCAGATGATCAGAAGTGATGTCATTCTGCAAGCTAACCCAGAAGTAATATCTGTGATGTTATTTTGAGAAGTCACTTAGTTAGACTGAGCACTCTGTATTCTGTTTGGGGCCTGATCAGAGAGACTGCTCAAGTATTTCATCTTGCCTTGCCCAAGTAATTATTAGGGAATAGTTTAATTTTCTTAGGTTCAGTCAGGAATATAGTGAAGCTTTGTTTATATATTATATTTCTTTATTTGTCTACGTCTGTTCTTCAATGTTATATTAAATATTTTCTGTGATTTTGAACTCCAATGTCACTGTGAACAGATATTTAGTATTGTCTTGTTCTTTTACTGTTTATTATTAAATATATTTAAACCTTTCATTGTGGCTGATCTTTGTAGAGATATTTAAGCTTTGAGAGTTTTTGCATATTTATTTGGTGATACTGTGTGGGCCACTCCTAAGAGCCTTGCTTTTGGTCAAACTACCATTTGTATCAGTATTAGTATTAGTATTAATATTATACAGTAAAATTGGACTCCCTTTGTTAAGGGTCTTAAAGTAGCTGGTGAGGGGTTCTGGTGGCTGTGATAACTACATTATAGTTTGGGCAAAATGGGGCATAGCTAGTAAACCTGTTCAAGCCTTTCCCAGGTGTGTGTGTGCGTGTGTGTGTGTGTGTGTGTGTGTGTGTGTGTGTGTGTGTGTGTGTGTGTGTGTGTGTGTGTGTGTGTGTGTGTGTGTGTGTGCAAATCAAATCTGAAAGAGTGTGTGTGTGTGTGTGTGTGTGTGTGTGTGTGTGTGTGTGTGTGTGTGTGTGTGTGTGTGTGTGTGTGTGTGTGTGTGTCAGCTATTTGGGCAGGGACACAAAGGACTGGTTGGACAGACAGAGCATTGGAGGACTGGAGGAATTGGTCTGGAACCCTGGCTAAGAACTGAACTCTATAGCTGTGCCAGTGGGGAGTCTTATTTGGGATCTGGAGAAAGAGACAGGAACCAGTCCGTGGACTGTCTGTGTTCCCTGTGTACTCTTAAGAGAAATTGTTCTTGATTTTGCTTGATGCAGAGAACTACATCTAAAGATATGTGTGTATCTGCTATCCTCCCAGTGAACATTCCCCATAGATGCCAATGGTGAGGATTGTGCCAGCTTGATTACTGGCCCAGAGGTGAGGTGTCACAATACTCAAAAGATACAATGAAAGAAATGAGTTAATGTTACAAGCATAATTGAACACTTGATGTTTTGGTTTTCCAACTTCCCAAAGAAAACCCAGCAATAAGAAACACAAAACTGTACCAAGAAAATGTATTAGTATGAGTCACCTAGTACTGTACTTCTTGTCTGCAATTATAACACCAACAGAAATAATTTAGACTTGAATGTTTTGGGGTAGCACTTACTAAGGAATATCTGATCAGAATACCCCACTTCAGGTTTTGAAAACTCTTTTTTGGCAGAGGATTACAAATGTAGTCAGTATTTGCTCTCACTCTTCACTCTGTCTCTCCCACCCACTCACACACACACACACACACACACACACACACACACACACACACACACACACACACACACACACACACACACACACAACACACACACACACACTTTTTCTTTCTCTGACATGCATGCACACACACACACACACACACACACACACACACACACACACACACACACACACACACACACACACACTAGTTTCACATCTTTGTTAAATTCAATACATTACACTCCCCAAATTATTCTTATTCTTTTACAAATTCTCAATGACAAACAATTTTAACCTTTTTCCCCATCACAATTGTTACTTTGTTCTACCCACAACATTGCTAATATTTGATCTTTTAAAACTGCACATATACTTACAAAAATTTTGCCCCCCACACACACACACCCACATACCCACATTGATGTAATCACATACCCACATATCCACAGATCACTACACTCTTTTCCATTTTCCATGGTATGGGGAACTGTATAAGACTCTTGGATGTGCCTTATTTTGCTTGGACAATTCCTAGGTTTCCAAATACCACCCTATACATTTCATACAATTAGGTGGTCTGTTTCATATGGTCATGCCTCTCATTTGACAATGGTTTTACAGAATGCACCATATTTTTGATATACTCCTTGTAATATTTGTGCTTGTTGTGCAAATCATTGAGGGCATTATTCACTAAATAATGACAGCCATTTGAGTCTTACACTTCATGGAATTTACAAAAAACATGCTTAAATAATGTGTGCTACTGTACCAATGTTTTTAAAGCAGTATTTAATATTTATCAGTGATTTTGTGGGACTTTGTTACCCCATTTTTTTGTCTTTGCCCTGGAATTTTGGAATTTTGTACTATCATGTTTAGAACTATGTTTTTTTTATATTTTTATTTATTTATTTATTTTTTTGCAGAATAAAACTGTCATGTCTAAGACTGAAAATTAAAGTGTGACATAATATGCTTATTTTGTTTATTATGGTCACACTTTTATTCTAAAGCTAAAACTTTAAGCAATATTGCAAGAGTCAGTCAAGAGATAAAAAGGCACTGCAAAAAATATATAAATAAAAAAGTAAGGTAGGCTTAACAATTTCTTTACCCGTGAGAAAGAAACAAAGAAGTAGGCTAGTATTTGAATTCATTTAGTTAGTACCTAAGTGAATACATTCATATGCTTTCTCTCCTGTCACAAACAGTAATAACACTCTGCTCCAGCCAAATTTTGTATCACTACGCCAACATCAATCTCTACTCAACAATTTTGTGTAAAGTGATGCATAGCTGACAATATTTACAAGCCAGCTAGCTAACTGGTAAACTCAGTGCATCAAGGGAAGTGTAGTCCACTCCATTACTATGGATGCAGTTATATGGCTTCAAGGTAACATAGATGAACAGAACTAGAACTTCTGTTATGTATTGCCATTATGCTGGGGAATTAGCTGGCTTCAGTTTCAGATCTGAACTTTTCCCTTAAAAATGAAAGAAAGAAAAACCCACAGCCAGCAAAAGTCATTGCATCAGCAAACACAATGATTATTTGATGGCTACTTTTGACTTGTACACCTGTGATGTGTCACAGAAAAAATAGACTTTTTTAATTGTTTATTTTTTTCCCTTCAGGGTCTGGGACTCTTGTGCAGGTACACAATTTCCCAGCCTGGGTATTTGCTCCTGTGTGTCCCAGTTTGGTCCTGCCATGTCATCCAGTATGCCTTTGGCATGTGAGAAGAAACCAAAGTATCCACAGAAAAGTTCATGTACGCACAGGGAGAACTTAATTTACCCTACCAAGGAACACATTTTTCACTTTTACAGTGGTTAACAAATATTCTTCCGGGAAAATGTTTCAAACATTAATGTCCTTCAGTAGGTCCAGTTTCCATCTTCCAAAGTTGGACTGTCCATCTTATGCTGCTTACTTTTATCTTTTACATGATCTATCTCTAAATCTACCTATCTATCTATATATCTATCTATCTATCTATCCATACTAGTATATAATGAAATATTGAAATGCACAAGCATCAAATACAGGTGATTGACTCTGCATTTCAAAAATTTACTTTGTAAAATAAAAATATATACATACAAACACATTGTTTGAATTGTGGTAGTGTTGCACAATAGGGTTTTTGCTTTGCCCTGACTTTTACCACCTTCCTAATGTGTGCTAACCCTAATCCTGCCCTTGCAACCCTATACCTTATGTTAGCAATAGCCCTTTCTGTAAAGCTATCACTACAAAAAATACTGGAGACACAAACACTACATATAACAGTGCATACACACACACACACACACACACACACACACACACACACACACACACACACACACACACACACACACACACACACACACACACACACACACACAGACACACACACACACACACACACACACACACACACACACACACACACACACACACACACACACACACACACACACACACACACGCACACACACACACACACACACACACACACACACACATACACACACACACACACACACACACACACACACACACACACACACACACACACACACACACATACACACACACACACGCACACACACACACACACACACACACACACACGCACACACACACACACACACACACACACACACACACACACACACACACACACACACACACACACGCACACACACACACATGCACACACAAAACTTCCCTTCCTTAGCCTTTACTCTACCCTTCAGCTAATACTCACAAGCATACTCCCAGTTCTAATGCTAAAACCTTCTGTACATCTGAACATTGTGGCATTTAGTATCTTATACCCCACTTACCATATTCACACACATCCAGTCTTCCTACTTTTGACTTCTCCAACACTTGTGAAACAATGCTTTGATGAACTGACAGTTCGACAGAGTGAAGTGAATCCATAGGTTTATGGATTTATTACCTTTGTTTTTGTCATTTCAACTATTTTGGATATTTCACATTCTAAGTATATTGCAAATATGTTTTGCTTGACTATACATACACCAGTTTGTAAATGTACAATGCACTACTTCTTTGTGATCTGTCTTGAATATGTACTCCCAGGGAGGATCTGAAATGGTCTTTGAGAACGATGCACTGGTTAATAAACTGAAATAAAGAAATAAACACAAAAAAGACTACCATGAATGAAAACAATTAGGACGGTATATGTCTACAAACAAGATAAACTGTTTGAAATCTACCTTAGAAATTGTTACTAACAGAAAGCAGAATGTTATAAGATGGTGAATATTAAAAAATAATGAATACTTACTTGATTTAAATAAATCCATATTAAACATCTGTTTCCATTAAAGTGCAGCATGCTTTTAATAGACTATCATAAAATGTATCTGGCTCTCAGCTTCAAATGCTTTGTCTCAAAAAGTGGTTTTAAATTTAACTACTAAACATATATTTTATGAGGGACTAAACCCCCACACATCATATACAGGTGACTGTTTCCTCTGCATACTGTTACTTTTAATAATCAATTCTGAGGTTGCATTACCTAAGAGGAAAAGAGATGTCCTTACAGTAGATCCCCATCAATGAATGTGTGATTTGGACAAGAGTGTGGAGTCACTCAATAGGCTATTTCTCAACTGACTGTCACAGAATGCATCTTATTACATCTTAAGTGAAATCAGTACGTAACCCCAAATGAATCATTACTGTAATATACAGGCACAGCAGGTGCAACAGGGACAACAATAACGTTATGAAGACTGGTTAAGCTAGCTTCTTCGGTACTGAACTGTATTTGTTCCACATAGAATAATGAATAGTGTATAGAGTGTTGCTATTATTAGTATTATTATTATTAGTATTAATATTAGCAGTAGTAGTAGTTTTATTAAGGGTCAGTAGATGAGATAGACTAACCTAGTTATTACATGGTGTAAATAAATACATATATATAAGTACAAGAACGAATGAGTGAATAAGTGAATGAATGAATAAATTAATGACTTGAGACTTACAAAAGGAAGTAAAAAGGCTGATGAAAAGTAAATCATCCCAACATTTATGTCCGGAATGAATAAACTGAACTGCTAAGGCATTGCTATAACATAAGATCTTTTACAGAAGAAATAACAGGGAGAGCGACGCAAGTTCCTAGAAAAGTTCTGGCAAAAGTCATCATTTTGAAAAATGAGCATAGTCCATGCATGGCAGTAAAAGAAACATTTAATTCATCTCTTTAATATGGAGGAATATTAATCTATATTTTACTCCCCTTATTTTCTAAGCAGTCATGAATGATTAATAATCTGGCAGACATCTGACATTAAGCAGTGAGAGAGCACATATGCCATCTGCCCATGGAGGCTTGGAAAAGATGCCGGTTCCTATGCACAGAAACCAGTGGGAATGCAGGTGTTGGGAGCAAAAGCACTCCAAATTCATAGCAGAGTGACAAATGAAACAAGTATGCATGTGGGCAAGAAAATGCTGGTAGTTGGCAGGGAGTACAACATGTGCTGTGCTCATCCATGATGATCTTTTCTCTTGACATTATAGTGCTGGGAAGTGCCAAGAAGCAATAAAGAAATGATGCAGCATTTACAACTTTTCAGTAATCCGAAATATGCCTTTTTCAGTATGTTGTAACTTTTAATGTGTAAAGCATTCTTGAACTATTAATGGCTTTCAGTGGTCTTCAGGAGAAAATATGAATAATTTTATCTGACTTTCATATGGCAGAGCAGGGATATTGACATTTTATCTTTGCTTGCCCAAAGAGCATTGGTAACCTGCTGACTTATTCCATAATATGTATTTTCTCAGATAGAAAAATAAAAATGACATGATATTATGGAGCTAAGAATAAGGTGTATACAAAATGAAAATTCCAGGGAGGGCGTGTTTCAGTACTGGCAAATAAATCAGGCTTTTCATTGATTCTGTATGAAAAGAGCACCCTTCATATAACACCTGTACAAAAATGCCAATAAAGTACAAAAAAAGGCAATAATCTTTAGAAGAAATCATATAAGCAATTGGAAATGCATTACAATAATATATATATATATATATATATATATATATATATATATATATATATATATATATATATATATATATATAGTGCTTGGGAGGAGAGCTAACTCCCCCACCACACAAACACACACACACACACACACACACACACACACACACACACACACACACACACACACACACACACACACACACACATACTCACACACATCCCTATATTAACTATTGCAAAAACAGAGTAAAGTGATTTACATAAAGAAAAAAAATACTCCAGTAAATATTGCAAAAAAGGATTTATGGTGATTTATGGTGATAGTTCAGAAGTCATTGTACCAATATAGTTTGCTGGCCCTTTCTAACTCAGGCCTAAATAAACATAAACAAATCATCTGAGGAATATCAAAGGAATACCAAAAAAAGAATTTCAACAAAAAGTTTATGAGCCCTGATTTAAATACCTAGCCCTCTTCTGTCATAAAATAACAGAAGCCTCTTGTCATAACCACAGTCCTTGAATAAAGTGCCCAATGGCATGATGGAAGCACAGTGTTAGGCCTCTCCTCTTTCTGCAGTGCCACTGTACTTGTACTTGTCATACCGTAGACATGCAGTTCAAAATGGTCTCATTTCCAGGCAAAAGGAAACATGACCCTTAGCTTAGACTTCTTTTGCAAAATGTGTCATTTGCATTGTTCAGTCCACTAAAAGACATATATAGCAGTTATTCTGCTAAATGCAGTCATGAGAACATTAAACATTATAACATTAAATTTAGATTATTTCTCGGATTATACCTTTCTGCTGTAATTTTATTATTCTATTATTGCAAACCATAGCTTTTTTGATTACAAATGTAATATTTCTGTACTAGATGTTTAGCCACTATTACTTTCTAATCAGAACAGCAAATATTGTTATAATGAAGTCATAATGTCATTTCATTCTTGAGGTCACTTTTGTTTGTACAAAATATAAACTTGTGCCAATAGTGCAATGGTCTATGGAGCATATTGTTTCCCTTGGTATGCACAAAATGGAACAAATAAACTTAAGGATGTGATGTCATGAGTTTTAACATTAGCAGTTCTAATATCAGTTCCTTATCACTTCAGTCCATGACGTGATGTATAACTGGGCAACATGGGTAAATGAATTTTAAAAGCACTGCACATCATCAAAGCTCATCAATGTAATGGTACCTAACAATCTTACAATCTAAATGAAGAGGTAGGTTCCCTGGAGCAATAAAGACAAAATAATTGATAAAATGTTCCCTTCCAAGTGTTGAAACTTCTATTCAGGGTTCTCATCTTACTCCATAGTTCCATTCAAAATCACACCCACTGAACAGCTTAACAGATACTATGTGACCAAATCAGTATCAATGTCTAGATGTCAGCCAATGATACTAAAACTAGAATGCCATTCACAACATAGTAACTCTTGCAGCCAAGTGGAAAGAATTTCATCTGCTTACCACATTTAATTACTGAGTTTTGTTATTTTCCTAATAGCACTGTGCCCTGGCAGAGCAGCATTTACAAAAACTATCATGTAATACACAGCATCATGAACTATTATCTAATCATAATAAAGCTATTTAAATCAGCTCAAAAGCATGAAACACTTGTCCAGTGGTAAAAGAGATTATTTGTGCCTGGCATTGTTTTCACGCTGCTGTCTCCTTACCAAAAGCTTTAATGAAAGCTATGTAGCTGTCACAGACTCATCTATGTGTCCACAGACTTTGCTTCTGATGAATAACACTATGTATAGCTAATAAACATAGTAGCCCTTATACATGTTTAGGTTGTATGACATCATAAGCCTAACTGGTTAATTGTATGCTGATGTCATGACCCTGTAGTTTTTTTTTTTAATTTTGGCTTTACACTAATGTTTAGATTCCTTGAAAGTTTAACCAAGTGTTAGAAAAGCTAGAGCATGTTTATGATTCCTCCTTTTGCAATAATTATCAGTGAGCATTTCAAATGTTGGTTTTACACATGTGCTCGGTTTCCTTGAAGAGTTTCGGTGATACATGAGAACATTTTTATGATATTATAACAAAGGGATGTGTTTTACCTGGCTGTGAATTATTGTATACCATCATAAGCCTAGGGCAGCTGGTGTGATTATTAACCTTGATGCAGACATTCACTCACAGTCATAAATCAATCTTTCACATTGGAAAAAAGGGAAAGGCAAAAGGTTAGATATAGGAAAGTGGTTACTTACCTTAGATTCACACCTTGCTTCCTATTTAAAGTGAACACTTTCCTAAGGTAAATACGTTAACTGTGCTTTAAACATGACTATTTAAGAATTATTTTACATAGAAGCTGTAAAGGAAGTTGTTCATAATTAAGTATAATGCAGCATAGTTGCATCGGGCACATAGAAGAAGCTAGATGTTATAGGGTAATAATGAGAACATTTGTACTGATGGAGGCTGCCAGTGGTGCTCCATAGGAGGTTCTAATGTGGGGGTATTTTTTCTTCGGACTAATTTTCTCAGATTAAAAAGCGGAAATGAACTCTGGATAACCACATATGCTTGTGATGCTAAACTGGGTAACACAAGCATTAGAGTAAAACAGCTGAAGTTCTACAGGATGTCATACAAAAAGACACCCTTGGTGCAGCAGTAATATCCCTCCCTGAAAAATCAGTTAATGCAGAATGATGTTACTTGGCAAAAAAGACATTGACCATGATTACACATTCATCATCATCATCATCATCTTCATCAACAACCTCCTATTCCCCATTTTCTACATGGGGTCAAGGTGTCATGGCAACTGTCACCATCTTTTTCAATTCAGTGCCACTCTCTTGTCTTCTTCTACTGTCAGACTGGACCATCACAGGTCTTACTTCACACAATCCATCCATCCTTTTGCTGGACACCCTTGTTTCCTCTCGCATTCTTCCTTTATGTCCCAAATCTTGTTCACCAGATTGTATTCTCCTTTCCTGCACATGTGCCCAAACCAGCATAATCTGTTCTCTTTGAGTTTCTCTACAAATGGAGTTCCTTTAGCTTCTGCTGTGATGTCCTCATTTCTTTGCCTGTCCCACAGTATGCATCCTACCAGATGTCTCTCGCACTTCATTTCCATCACCTCTAGGTTCCTCAACTACTCTGCCTTTACTGCCAAGCTTTCTGTACCATACAGTAGTACCTGTCATACCAATGTTTTGCACAGCTTGCTTTTCAGCTTCTTTGACATTCTCTTGACCTAAACTACCCCTGACTCTCTTTGATAGTAGGCTGCAGCCCCTCTGATTTTAGCTTTGACCTCCTCATTCAGACTTCCCTTCTCCTCAACCAGTCCTCCCAGATACTTGAAGCTGTTAACCTGCTCCACTATTTCCCTTCTATCTCAATTCTCAGCTTCTTCTGATTTCTCCCATTAGCTACCATTACAACTGTCATATTTGTTCTTAATTTCATCCCATGTGGCTTCAGTTTTGAATTCAATTCTCCTATCCTTCACCAAAGTTCTTACAGAGAGTCTGCCTATAATGTCACATCATCTGCATACAACAACTTTGTCCCCTCTGACCTGTTTGCTAATGTAGTCCATCACCATTATGAACAGCAGTGGGCTCGAAGCTGAACCCTGAGGCACACCCACTTTCACTAGGAACCCCATCTGTGAGTCCAAGCATTGTTCTTACTTGTGTTATTGTGTCCTTGTACATAGCCTGTACTAATTTATGCCAATGTTTCTGGGACTTTGAAACACCACAGAACTGCCAAATCAACTTTCTTGGGACCTTGTCACATACTTTCTCCAAGTCTAATAATTCCCATTCAGGCTTTTTCTTTATCTTTGGCTTCTTATCAACTATCTGTGTCACTGCAAACATCAGGTCAGTTGTATTGCATCCTAATCCAAATCCAAACCATTCATCTCACATCTTACTTTCTGATATTCTGCATATTCAGTTATAAAGCACCCTCTGTAAAACTCTCATGCAATGTGACAGGAGTTTGATACCTCTGCTCTGCCCACAGTTGTAGATGTCACCTTTGTCCTTGTACCTGGCACTAGTATGTTTTCCATGCTGATATGAGTATTCTCAGGAGCTATTTCTCCATTATCTCACCCAACACCTTGATCGTATTTGCTGTGACCTCATCTGAAAATGGTGATTTCCCTAACTTCATTTTCCTTATTGCTGTTCTTACTTCTTCTATGGTGGGCTCACCTTCTTCTTTCATTTGAAGGCTGTGTCTAGGACAGTACAGCTTCTGAGGAGTTTTCTTCATTCAGAAGCTACTAGAAGTGGAAGTAATCATTTTATGTTTTCTATCTGTCTTTGATGTCCTGTGGACTAGTGAGAAGGTTGTTGCTGGCATTTCTTATGAAGGGGTCTTCTTTATCTTTCTGTGTTTGCCTTGCAGCCTGATAGAGTTTCTTTGTTGCATCTACTCAGTCACTTTCCTGAAGTTGGTAGAGTGCCTTTGATGTCTTGTTCTTTGCTATTGCAACCTTCTCTTAGCCATGTTGTTAGCCAAACAGTATTCCTTCCTAGCCTGGTTCATCCTTTCCATCTATTACATTTTCCTGTACTCTTTCTTTCTTTTGATGGCATCCTGGACGTCTATGTTCCACCACCAGCTTTCCTTATGTACCATGCTTCCATACCTGTTTTTGATGCATCTCTGTACTATAGTCCTTACACATGCTGGTTTGAGGTATTGCCATTTTTCTTCAACTCTATCTATTTGCTTTTCTTCAGGAGGTGCTAGTCCTTTGAGTAATTCCTCAATCAATTGTTCTTCCTTACAAGTCAACTTTCAGGTCTTCAGCCTAGTCTCTGTTCACCTTAGAGTTTTCTCTGTCCACTGCTTGCAGCTGTTTATGACAACCAGTGGTTTATTTTATGGTCCAACTATTTCACTGGGGATGATTTTGCAACTGCTGATTCTACCACAGTTCCTTTTCTTACTAGAATGTAGTCTACCTGAGTTGCTTGTTGGTCACTGTTGTATGTGATCTTGTGACTGTCTCTCTTGCTAAACCATGTGTTGGCCACCATCAAACCATTTGTCAAACAGGATCCTAGGATGGCATCTCCTTCTTTATTCTTATTGCCTCATGCATGTGGGCCCAGGCAAGCTTCTGTTTGGTATAGATTTTTCTGAACTGAAGGCCAATGTTTGGGGCCTCTGGATCACAAAGTTCATCAATGACTCTAAGCTAGGAGCAATCATTGAATCCACAAATTATATTGAAATCCTACAAACAGGCCTAAAAATGACAAAACAACAGGTGGCAAAACCATTATCTGAGACTAAATTCTAAAAATTGTGTAAGCATACTCTTCGGTAAATCAGATATACCTGTAAATTATAATATTGATAGCACACCTCTAATTTAATTCTGAGTGGTGAGGGAACTAGTAACACAGATAGATAAGAACCTAAACTTTGACCACCAGATAGCTATAGTAGTGAGGAAATCCTTCTGTGTGGCTCAACTTATAAGTGAAGTCATGGCATCAAGATCAATGGATGTCATAATGCCATTGTACACAGCTCTAACCAGGCCTATAGTCAAGTACAGTACTTCCTCCTCCATGCACCTAACCAGGCTCTTACACCAACTGGAGCAGCCTCAGAGGTTTCTCACTAAAAAAATACAAAGCTTAAGACATGTCTTATGCAGACCAACAAAGACCCTATCCCTTTACTCCATCTCATATTGTTGATAGAGAGGTGACTTATGCCTAAGTTACAAGGCATTCTCTGATCCAACCCTGATGAAAATGTTACATATTTGCAAGAAGAATTATACAAGGATCATGCATTCCATCGACCTTAACCTCATTTGTGACGCTAACAGAACTTGGAGAGACAGATTCATATTCCAAAGGCTACCTCATCTATGGAATAAACTTCCAATCTTCATAAAACAAAGCCCATCCCTCTCTTTCTTCAAAAAGAACTTTGATAAATGGATGAGGAACCATAAATTCACTCCCGGGGTACTGCTCATGTATCTTAGGGATAGAGGCAATCTGTAAAATGACTCAGGGCTCCAACAACCAAAGACCCACTATCCTGATGCTACCCCATTCCATATCTGGGGAATAAAGATATAATATTGTCATATCCTGGGTATAACTGGCTAGGCTTGTAAAGGCTCTTGTGTCATTAGCCAGGTAATAACCTATGAGCTTATGTTCTGTCTGTCCCTATATATGTATTTGGGTCACCATTATCAACACCAAAAGAACCGAGCACCAGCAGCCTAACAAACCCAGAACTTTAATAACAAAACAAAAACTTTGAGATAAAAACAGTCACTGTTTAAGAGTTTTCATCTTGTATACAAGACATCATCAAAACCATGAAACAGGAAGTAAAACTAACTTTTAAAGGAAATTAATGAACACCCCCCCAAAAACACCCAGTCAGATGACAGGAACCACAAAAGCCCGGGAAAATCTTATAGAGACAATAAATACAGAAAGAATAAGACTATTTTCAACTTAGAAGCTCTCATTTTAAGTTCACTGTCAATAGAAATGTCATCATTAATCTCTGGGAAATGTGTGGCATCTAATTTAAGTTACCACAACATTTCACAGAGCAATAACTTGTTCTTCCAGTCCCCTGTGTAGGCAGCTGCTTGAACTTGTTCCAAAATAAAAATGTAAAACTTTTAAAACCTAGACAGGATAGGGAATGGCTGACAAGGGCGCTCTTGCTGTCAGACCTTCTGTATACTGTAAACATTCTGATAGATTGTTTTTGTAGAAGGCATTGTTGGTTTTGCCTGCATAAAACACTTGACACTGGGTGCAGACCACAATATATGCCACCTTTTCAGAATAGTAATAAAACTTGCTCCCTTTTGCATGTTTCATGACAATGACCACTAAGAGACCTGTATAATTGTTCTCAATGTGACAACATTGGGGATATCTCTTACAATTCAGAGTCAATGAAGTCTGCAAATGAGATCAAGACTAGGTCTCTCCAATAAATGTTTGACATTGAGCTTTCTTTTGTTATGTAAATGTGAGCGTATTAACCAACCCATTTGCCCCATCCGATCATCCCCTAAGTTGATATATCATCTTTTCTCCTTTCTGCTGCCTTAATCACAAGGCTAATATTCTAATAGGTTTTTGGTTATTATCAAAATACATGTCTTGATTTGCCACCTTAAATACTATCCTATCAAACTATTCCTATGGCACTTTCTTCTCCTTGAAAATACTGCTACCTGTGATCTAGGATCCTGTTCTACCTTTAGTTTTATAATTGTAGCACTTCCAGTTTCAGTGGCCAGAAGTTAGTTGTGTTACTCCTCCATATTTCCCTAGAGTATCAAATAGTAATATCCCCAAAAAATTAATTTATTATTATGTACTACTATTCACCAGTCAAATCTGAATTCCCCTTCAAAAGTCTCATCAGTTCTTCCTGTATCTTATTTATATCTTTTTAATGCTCTAATAGGAATCCTGGACATATCTAATACTTGGTGAGGTTATATACACCCTGTGTTGCCATGTTCAAATGTATTGGAAACCCAGTCTGAAATTCCCATTAGATTAACATAACAGTCCATCACCCAATATGCATGCTGTTGCATAATACATACCCGGTCTATCCTAGACCATTTATTATACTTGGTGGGGGGGGGGGTAATATGTATGCACAACCTCTCTTCTCTGTTTGCAACTAATGCAGCATCAAATTAGCCAAAAATCAAACAAAATGAAGCTAGGAACTTACAAATTAATTAATTAATTAATTGACATTTGTTAACCAGGAAAGTCCGACAGGGACAGGATCCCATTTTAAGTGGAGGCCCAGGGAGTAAAGCTCCACAAACACATGATTGCACAGTATTTTACAAGAATTTACAGAATTTACAGACAGAATTTAGAGAAACTACATTACAGTACAGTACAATATAACAAAATGAGAAACAGACAAATTGTGGGAAGTTGCAATATCGGAGAGAAAACCAGAGTAATTTACAAGATATATATAGATATATAAACACACACATTTTAACTTGTAGATCAAAAAGAGTTTCCTAATGGTTTTGATGGGAAAAGATTGGGATAAGCCGGAGGGAGGTTCAAGGAGAGTAGGATGTTTATCTATTCGGAGAGATGCAGGGGCAGATTTTAGTATTTAGTAGGTAGTTCTTTAGGGTGAGTTTAAATTTGTTAAAGCAGCTAATGATGTCTATGCTGGTTGGAAGTGGGTTCCATAGTTTAGCGACAGTGTATGAGTAAAGGCAGTTAATGTTATGTTTTTTCTCCATGGTCTGACATCTACATCACCAGTCTTGAGGCTGTATTCCAGTTCAACACCATTCTTAGCATAATATGTGTAAATGCCATAGTTCTTGGTAAAATCCTCCATAATACATGCAATTTTATTTATGGAGGTATATAAACTGCAACCAGAGTGAAACATTTTTCTCTGTGCCAGCTCTTAACAGCCACATATCTGCCTTCCTTATCTACCAAACCATTATCAAACTGAAATATGAATGAACTAGAAATCAGGATGGTTTCTTCTTTTCTTCTCTCCTCCCTGGGCTGTCCACTGTGTAACTCTGCACATATCCAAATGTTATCAGTTTAGCACATTCCTGCTCATTTAAATGTGTCTGTTGCAGGACTCCTATGTCTATTCTACACTTTCTCACAAAGAACATTTCTCTGCTTCTTTTCACTGGAATGGCTTGGCCATCGATGTTCTAGCTAATAATATTAATGTCAGACCCCTCTAGTGTAATATATATCTAACACTCTTATATCTTGAGTTCTCAATTTCACGTTCTCTCCTTCCATTTCAGACTCTTGCTTATAGCTAAATCTGTTCCAGGCCCTTACCACAATGTCTGAAACAAGGTAATGTAGTCTCAGCTACATAGCTTCTAACCAACTTCCATTTAATTGTTTTATGCTTAAGTTTAGTTTGTGCTGTAAGCATGTATCACAGACATTAAAAGCAAAACCTTTGTAAAACATAGTCCTCTGTATTAATATTTTACAAACCCCTACAAAACCATATACAATATATACAGTTGTTCTTCCAAGCAGAGAGTCTTAGTTTAATTTTTAGCATTGTGCTCCAATGTACAGATACCACTTGTCACAGTGTGTCTAGCAACATTCTGCTTCCTTTAGGATGAGAGTAAGGTCACCTCCCATCCCAAAAGTTATGAGCATAGTGCTCATTGCAGGGAAGAGAAAAAAAAAGAAACCATGCTATTATTTTGCTGAGTAGGCATATCTATGGAGCATTTAACAGTGCAAAGCACGCCTTTTATGCCAAAACTCGTGAGGCATCTGCCACTGCTTCCAGGTGAAACAACCATTCCCAGACAGATGGTTTTGTGAAACAGTTCAATAGTACTCAAAAGTCTATACTACAAAAAAGTTGAGAAAGATGGGGAAAACTGGGGACCAGACATTACCCTAGTTGATGTTATTCATGGGAAAGGTGCCACAGGCCTGTACAATATTTAGCATCCTTTGAATTATTGTATGGAATGTGCATTACAGGGCTGGTGGATGTAGGAAAAGAAACTTGGGAAGAAGACAATCCCCCTTTTTAAGCATGTAGTAGACCACTGTGCTGCACTGCATGAAAGGACAAAGACGACAATGTGCTTGTGGAGGACAATATGAAGAGGGCAGGGGTAGTCATACAGACATATATAACAGAAATGCTGGAAACAGAGCCAAGTCAGAGAAGAGCTCTTAGTTCTGATCCCAACAAGTGAAAATAAGTTCTTAGCCAAGTGGCAGGGATTTTTATGACATCATCAAATAGGTGAATGAGGTAAACTATAGGGAAAAGCTACCATGAAAAAAATTTGTCATCTAAATGAACTGAAGCCCTGGAAAGAGACTCAGATTAATCCGGTGACTGCAGGTCGAGAAAACTGACTGAGAACAAGAAACATAACTGTTATCCATATCAAAAGTTATGGCAGATCACACCCTTTTTAAGTCACAGAAGCAAAAAGTTTAGAAATTCTTTTTTAAGTAACAGGGACATCTTCTCTGAAATCCTGTGACATACCTTCTTTATTAATGACTGCACTGAAACTATTATGGGGAAAAATGTAAATTTAAAACCTTGAAGTATACCAGAAGCACAAAACAAGCAGTATAAGAAGAGGTTATGAAAATGTTTAAACTGTGATTGATTGAAGAGTCAACTAGTGGGTAGCATAGTCTCATTCTGTTAGTTCCAAATTCAGATGTTGATATCCGATTTTTAAATAACTTCCATAAACTAGATGATGTATCCAGCATTCCTATGGAAGATAAGCTGGTAAAATGGATGGGTAAAGCCAGATTCTTCACTACCCAGGATCTGACCAAAGGATGCTAGCAGATTCTTTTAACCAGAGGGGCTAAGGAGAGGGCTGCATTTTCTGCTATGGAAGATCTTTTCCAATGTTTTCATCCTTCCCTTCAGTGTCTGTGGTGCCCAGGGCACATTTCAAAGAATGATGAATTGGATATTAAGACCCCAAGAGTGCTGTGCAGTGGCTTACTTGGATGGTATATTTATCCATATAGAAGACTGGGACTCTCCCCTTTATGGGGTACAAGTAGCTTTGGATTTCTTAAGTCAGGCTGGGCAGATTGTCATGGCTCCAAAATACAAGGTTATTGTGACTCAGGTTAGACACTTGGAATATTTTATAGAAAGGTGGTTAATTTAGCCCCAAAAAGAGAAAATAAAGGCTGTGAACAAGTAGCTCATTCCTCAGACAAAGAAATAGTTATGATCTTTTCTAGGACTTGCAAAGTATTACAGGAAGCTTATCCCAGAGTTCACTTCTATAGTCTATCCATAAGCAATGTTTCCCAAGAGAAAATGACAGAAAAGGTAACATGGACTCCAGATGTTTACACATTTTCAGTCATAGTCTAACCAAAGGCCTTCTTCCTGTGGAATGGAGAAAATCAACAGTTATTCCCCTCTATAAATGTGGCCTAGCACCAGACCTGGGGAATTACAGACCCATAAGCCTGACCAGCCTCATCTGTAAGGCTATGGAACATATCATTATGAACCTCATAAATAAAGACATAGGTGACCTCCAAACCCTGGATCCTCCCCACCTCATATTTGTAAAGGGCAGGTCCTCCCTATTAAATCTGGTGGATTTCTTTGAAAATGTGACCAAGGCCATTGACGAGGGCAAATCTGTGCACACAACATACCTCAACTTGGCAAAGGCTTTTGACACAATCCCACATTCAGGCATTACTGATAAAGTTAGCAAACTGAATGTAAACCCCTTTGTTGTAAGATGGGTTGCCAACTGACTGAAAACCCAGACACACACCTTCAAAGTGGGTGACTCCACTGAGTGCCACAGATGTCAGTGCTGGGCCCCCTACTGTTTGGTATATACTTCTAAGAAGTTCAGGTCAAAACTAAGGGGTTGTGGTTGACTACGTTTGCAGATGATTGCAAACTAGGTGCAGTCTTTGAATTTCCAAATGATGTCAGTATACCCTAAGATGGTCTCATGCAGACCAACGACTAGTGTATTAGTCATGGTCTTGAACTGAATGCAAAGAAATGCATCATCATTCCCTTCAGCGCAAACAATGTCCCCTCACACTATCAAATCAACAACAATACTCTAAGTACCCATGAAGTGGTGAGGGACCTAGGATTACAAGTTGACTGTGACCTTAACTTTGACCACCATGTGTCTACTGTAGTAAGGAAAGCTTTCTAGGTAGCACACTTGATTAGTAAAGGCATCACCTCGAGAGCAAAAGAAGTTATAAACCCCCCGATATTTATCTGGCCCATAAGTGAGTAAAACACCCCATTTGGCATGTACTGTACTAAGCACCTGCAGAACTTAGAGCGACTTCAGAGGTTTGTAACAAAGAAGATCAAGGGGCTCCAGCATGTGCCTTACTCAGACCAACTAAAGACCCTGTCACTATACTCTGTATTGTATAAACTTCTTAGGGGAGACTTATGCCTGGCCTACTGAGCAATCCAAGACCCAAACCCATGAACTTGCTGCATATCTGTAAATCAAACGGGACCAGGGCCACTCATTCCAGGGACCTAAATATGGCCTGTGACTTAAATAAGACAAGCTGGAGGGAAAGATTTATCTCCTAGTGACTGCCATGTCTTTGGAACAGGCTACCAATTTATGTGAAACAGAGCACCTCTATGACACTATTCAAGAGGAACTTGGACTAGTGGATGGGGTACCATAAATTCTTACCAGGGATAGAGCTCACAACCCTCCTGGACATGGGCAGTCATCACTAAATGCAGTTGTGGGTATTGACTAACATTTCTATGGTATTACATTGGGATGAAACAGCTAGGCTTAAAATTACCTCTGGGTCAGCAGCCTAGTAATCTCCTATGATCCTGTGATCCTATCTCAACAATAGCACAGCTCTTTAAGGGCTTCTGCTTTTTATATTATAGTTTTGTTCACATTTTTAAGGTTAAATCACTTTTCTACAAGATTTAATTCTGCTATGAATTGCTGAGTTCCATAAAGCCAAAGATCTAAAATGCTGAAAAATAATGCCTGAAATAGAGAAGAGTGAAAATATTAATTTTAAGTGTTTTTTTTTCAGGGGGCAAACTCCTACCCCCCCCCCCACACCCCCAAATGTATATATAACAACTCTGTGGTTATACCAACTTGAAGAAGGGAGACATTTCCCAAAACAAGTAAATCGTTGTGCTGCACACACAGAAATTACACTGGCAGTGACTTCCTATGAATAACAGCATTCAGTGTTATGTGTCTTGAAAATTTTTTTCCATGGCCAAATGAAGCCAAAGAAATTTCACCTCAAACAAATATAAAGGAGTCAGATAGGTCCTAGATACCTAATATCCCTGCTTGTTGCAGTTGTAAAAAATATATATACTGGTATATTGCTTTGTTAAAGTTACTTCCAGTAAAATCTTTTAAAATGCCATACAGGCAATTGCCACTGGTTTAAAATGTTTGTTCTTAGAAATAATTTCTGTGTTATGTATTTGTGTATTATGTACTGAATCCCAATTATTCCTGCTTACTTGTAAAATCTGTGATCAGGAATACAAATATTCCCCGGGATTCATTAAGCTTGTGCCAGGCGCACGCATAGCGTAGGCGTTATAACGCCAAATATGGCCGCCGAGCGATTCAGGTAAGATCCAATTCCACGTGCACTACCGGCGTACACCAGATCTGCGCAGCCCCTGGTGTAGGTATGCAAATCACCCCATGTGCAGTGTTGCACCATGCAAATGAAGGCATATAGTGATTCATGAAGTGGTGCAGGCGTAGCATAATCCCACGGAAATGTAAACCAAAAAACACGGTTTACATTTTCCCAAACATAACATCGGAGCTATGGAAGAGGGCCAGACCCAGGTATCACAATGTGAACATATGCCAATGGCGAAATACACAGCCAATGGCATAAGAAAAGATGCATAACACATAAATAACAACATTTAATGTCATGTCCACAGTAACGCACAGCAGAACCACAGGGCATGTGTGCGGAAGCTGTAACATAAAGAAATAATATAAAAATGTAATAAAATCGCAACGTAATAGAAAGCAGGTTTACAGCATAACACACAATGGTAGGCATGGAACACCACAACCAAGGTGCAAGGGTTGCTAACGGCTTGCGATAGTGTTCAGCGCGGTAACTATGAATTAGTAATCAATGCCATGCAAATGAGGCAGATAATACTGAATCGCAAATGTCCCGCCGGAGGAAGGTTGTACCATACGGCGCAGCAGTATAACACCGAGGAGTGGCTCAGAGGAGATACATGACATCAGCAGAGGGGTGTGCCACTGTAGCACTAAGCACATTGGAGCATTGCAAATCTGGCCTGTCCGTTGCTAAGCAAAGCTGCAGGATAGGGGTGCGGAGGAATCGTTTAGCTGAGAGCACACATGGTGGCCAAAAGCGCATGTGTACGAGGATGAAAAGGTGCCCGAAACCCAGTAATCGGACGCATGCGCCGCAAACAATAGCAGAAACAGGAAGGTCAGGGGAAGAAAAGGAAATGTGGAAGTAGGGTAATTGGAGTACTAATGAGCAATCAACACCAATCAATCCACGAAGGCCAATCGATGGCAGCTGACAAGTCCGCTTGCAGAAACCTGCAAAACAGGATAGGGGAGGCATGTGAATGCAAAGAAAGGAGGGGAGGTATTGGATTGCAAAGATAGGAGACCTGACATGGCAGAGCAAAGTAAACCAACAGCTGACTGGCAGTAGCACACATAACGCAAGATACGCCAGGTCCAGGAAAGCACAAATGAAAGTAGGCTGCAGGATGCATGCCAGAAAATGGTAGGTGCAACGCGCAGAAATGTAAAGGGAAGGTCAAGAGGTAATCCACGGCAGGCAAATGTAATTCAACACCAAAGGCACCACAATAGTAGTCCCAGCAGTAAAACACATAACTTAACCTCTAGCTACGAACATACATACACACCCTATGACATCATCGGTGTTCACAGTACAATAGTATAAATTGTGTAAGCACCCAACACACACCTGTGTATTCCCAAACACTGCACCATAGGTGTAAACACACGGGGAACTTTTAAAATGTACATGTTGGGAGTTGCCATAGCTGCTATTCATCAGCATGTGTTAGAGACTGACGGTGTTGTGGAGGATGATGCCGACAACCACCGCAGGCCTCGGAGGAGAAGGAGAGTGTTCAGACCAAGGGTAACTTACCAGGGGCTACATGACCTGGAGATAATAGAGCGTTACAGGGTGGACAGGGACATCTTACAGCAAATAGTGGAGCTGTGCCGGCCACGCCTGAGAACCAGAAACAACAGAGGGGAACCCATACCAGTGGACACGAAGGTATGTGTAAGCCTGTGAATACTAGCCACAGGTACCTTTCAAAGGCCAACTGGAGATATAATGGGTATCTCACAGGCATCACCATCCAGGGTACTACACCAGTTCCTGGATGCCATGTTACCACATGCTAATGAGCAGATATACTTCCCCAGAATTCAGGAGGAGTTGGCCAGTAATATGCGTCACTTCCACCATGTGGCACAATACTCGGAGGTACTGGGTGCGATAGACTGCACGCACATACAAATCAAGTCACCACCCAGTGAGCAGGGTATGCGCTACATAAACCACAAGGGATTCCACTCCATCAACTGCCAGGTCATGTGCAATGCCCAGGGCATTATCATGGATGTGTGTGCTGGCAGCCCTGGAAGCTACCATGACTCCCATATCTGGCATGCCTCACAGCTGTATCAGGTATTTGTCAGGGGGGACATCCCACATGGCCATCTCGTGGGGAATGCTGGCTATGCACTGGAGCCGTGGATGATGACTCCCATCAGAAATGCACACACACCCATGCAAGAACGCCATAATGAGGCACACGCACAAACCAGACCCATCATAGAGAGTGTGTTCCGGATGCTGAAATCATGGTTCCGGTGCTTGGATACATCTGGTGGAGCCTTGCAGTACTCTCCAAGCACGTGTGCCCACATCATCATAGTATGTGTCATGACACATAATATGAGCCTGCGGAAGCAGCTGCAGCAGGGACAAAATGGTGAAGGCCCTCATAGCCCACCGCAATTGCCAAGGCCAGTACAGGCACAGAGGGATTCAGACCATGAGCACACTGTGCCAGCCCCCGTAGGCAGACAGAGGCGTGCCCAATATGCCTACACCTTGGCAAAGAGGGAACGTATAGCACATACTCTGACCGTGTAGGCCCCTATGGACTGACACCTCTCCACCTGCACACACAGTAAAATGGATGGCACACAAGCATGACCACCTGTAAATTGTAATGTATAGGTGGCCCAATGTGTGACTCCTACATAGGCAGCCCTCAAACATTGTAAACACAACAGCCAGTGTAACACAGAATGCCAACACCTGAACAGTACATGAGTCTTACAGCATATGGTGGTGCTGTGTGCCTGTCACATTCCCCGCCAGATATATATATATATATATATATATATATATATATATATATATATATATATATATATATATATATATATATATATATATATATATATATATATATATATATATATATATATATATATATATATATCTATATATATATATATATATATATATATATATATATGGGTTCATATGATACCATCGACAACTGACTAAATCGACAACCGCCCTGCAGCACCAATTTACGAAACCGCACAGCATCGACACTTTAAATAACCGACACCGACTCTACCGACAACGCTACACCGACATCGTATTACAGCTAACGGTATTAACATGTGTGAGTTAGGGGATGTATTTATAATGTTAGACTGAGTGACATAAGTTTAGCAATACCTCCCTACCTCACACATGTTAATACCCGTTAGCTGTAATACGCGTCGATGTAGCGCTGTTGTAGAGTCGGTGTCAGTTATTTAAAGTGTCGATGCTGTGCGGTTTGGTAAATTGGTGCTGCAGGGCGGTTGTCGATTTAGTCAGTTGTCGGCATTCCATATATATATATATATATATATATATATATATATAGATATATATATATATATATATATATATATATATAGATATATATATGTACACATATGCATATATATAATACAGATAGAAAGGGCAATAGAGGGATATATGGTGATATAGATGGATTCAACGATATCTGCAAATATGATAGATAGTCCAACAACATTCATAACATCATGGAGGTACAAATAAATAGGATACCGCCAACCATGGAATGTGTAACATACTGACATGCGTAACCACAAGGCTGAAAGACTGATAGAACACAGTACTGGAACAGTACATCCGTGAGTAATAGTATGATGATATGAAGGGATGGTTAGTCACCGCTGACGATGTCGCGGTCCACGTAGGTACTGTGTTCAACTGTGTCTGTGAGTGCCGTAGTCTGTGTAAGTGTGCGTCGAGGGTGCCGTGTGTGTTTCTGTGTGACTGTAATGTGTGTGTGTGTCCGCAACATGTGCATGTTGGTGCCAAGTCAGAGGCAGACCAGTATGGTAGGTGTGTGTATAGCTAGCCATAGGCATACGGTTACTACCTGTATCACAGTAGGAGGGGCATCCCCACCCTGAGCAGGTGTGTCCTGACATAAAACAGTACAAAGGGCAAATGTCCGAGATGGTAGGACATAAATATGTCCCATATATAATGTAACAGTCGTATTTAATAGTTATGCCTGTATGTAAGAAACTTAAATGTTACATGCAATATGATAAGTATCCAAAGTCACACAACAATAGGTATGTAGTGAGGATAAAAGTATGTGCTACCTGTGTACTGACCGTGGCTACGTGTTGGCCTGTAAACACCGCTTTGTGTCCCGCAAGTGTCCAACAATGACCATATGATAAGGTGGCAACCCATGGCAAACAGGCTATTTTAACAACACAACCACAATGACTGTAAATATCTGGGACAGAAATACAAGGGATAGCTGTCACCTACACATATCCCCTGATATATCGCTGCAATTACGGAGGTATACAAGTAGCAAGCTCACCTGCAGACAATATAGAAACCAATTAACAATGGCCCAATGTACAATCCCATAAAATAAGTCTACTAACTGTTAGCTCTCTAATCAGGGATGGAGCCCACACACATATATATGGATTATGTAGAAATGCAAGGCCCACAAACTGTATATGTTACGTACAACAACCGACATCCCCCACACTAGAAACTAAAGCAATACAAACTGTAATAGCAGCACAAACATCTAGTCAGTCAATTACATCTGCAGAACCCTCAACATACCGTGTGAGAGACACAATTAAAGGCAACATGCAAAATTGCAGGCATTGTATAATGGAACAAACAGCCATGTTACAGGTATTGATTGCAATACTCCGTTATCAGATGTCGGGATGACAGGTACACCCACATGTTAAACCAAATACTCTACCTGTCACACACAATCCATGGGGGACATGAATCCAAACTATACTTGTCTCCATGCATAGCAGTTGCAGTTACTCATAACAAAACACAATACAGACTGTCTCCCCGAAGGTAGGGCAAATAGTCAACGCCCAAGTGGAGAATCCAATTATACTCCACTGTCGCCGCGTAACTGGCGAATGGAGTAGCTGCACAGCTGATATGCAAGTAATTAGTCACTCAGGAACACCAATTGGTGGGAAGAATCCACATGTTTCAGGTATCGACATATATAAGGATGACTTGCCAGACATTCAAACCGTATGCTCATACCGAAAAACAGTTGAAACACTGTGAGAGAGATAGAAACGAAACGCCGTAATGACGACAAGGTATGTAGAATGCCCGATATGTAAGGTTATGTATAGCATGATCTGTATTAATTAGTTTTACTGTATGTATAGCCTGGTTTGCATTAATTAAACGTGTCCGCAATGCATAAAGTGGGGAAAGGTATTTATGTACTGATGTCTTGCTGAGCATACTAACGCTTGTAGAATCTGTGCATCCAGCAGTGGGACACAAGGTACATAGCACAGACACCAGAAGGGATGCTACATGAGGCCATTAAACAGAACAATGCCATACAACCCGCCATCAGTGGTAGGTATTTCCAACAAGGACGTGCCATAGCAGAGGATAGTATATGTTGATCTACTGTCACAGGAAGCATGTGTATGGGCAAATAACATTAATGACATATGTAAGGTGGTCCTGCTGAGCAAGTATGCTTTGCATTATGGGATACTATGTGAAATATGTGTAATGTGTAGTATTATAGGTAGCTATGACAGATATTCAACAAAGCATAACAGGCATATCATGCATACCACAGGTATCGTCTATTGGTATGTACAATAACAGGATACATATGGCCTGTAGGTATGGGACATAGTAATAGCATGATAGCTAATCTAAATGGAAGGGCTACCAAGTAACCATGCACAAAGGACAAGTAATAGCTGCACAGGTGCATAGTGGGGTACTATGCAGTCTATCAAGTCCATGTGTAAGCACAACTACAGTGTTCACACTAGTGGCACCTCTCCAGGGTAGTGCCCTCTGAAGAGCAGAGCCAGGTGTCACCTGCACCACTGCACAGTACAGCCACTGCAGTGATCCCAGGCCTACATGTGTCTCCCAACCACCAAGGGAGGTATCACATGAACAGTGCTACTGAGTGTCCCTGTGTGATGTACAGAGGACTTATGTTCCACTGCATGGTGAGTGTCCGGTTTGGGAATGTAACCCAGAAGCACATCCCACTCATTGTGGCGTGTGTGCACATATCCATGGGCATGTTGCTCACAGTGGCCTCTGCTTATGTTGCGTATGAGGTGTATATCCATCAATAATGTTGTGGACATGGGCCCTGTCTGATCAGCAGAGGTCACCCCTGAGTATGTAGTATGCAAATGTGTACAGATGTGGTGTCCGTAGTGCAGCCACATATTGAAACTGTCGGAGCTCAGTAAACGTCATAGCGTGTTAATGTTGTGGCATGTAAAGCTGTAGCTGTTGTGTAACGTACACCCTAAATGGGGTGGTGTACCCTTGAATGTGTTTAGATGTCTTGAGTTCAGAGGTACAATGGGTGCCTATGTACCAGTTACACACCCAGTATAGATAGGTGTGGCCACGTAGGAGGATATCCATGCCACAGTGGCAATACGGTAACCACAGGAGTGGGTGCGACATATGTGTGTACTGCAAACATGTACAATGTGATATGTATGTAGGGTACCACCATCCATGTGACAGTCAGTGGGTGAATGGTGTAATGCAAAGGTAATGTGCATGCACCATCTTGTGTCATGCAGCTTGATGCCATGATAGTCATATTATGTATCTGTCACAGCGACATCCGTATGGTTGGAGTCAGTATCAGCTGGTGGAGCAATCATGGCGCTTGGTATGTAGGGGTTCTAAAGCTAGGCAGGGAAAGTCCCCTGTGCCAGCCTGTTCCATAGGGAAGCATATACTTAACATGAGGGACCCTATGACTGAGGACCGTGGTATGCCAAAGTACCGGACATGTAGTAGGTACTATGGTATGCTTGCCTCACTGTGTGTCCTGTCCATGAGCCACATAGCATAACATCCTGAGACACAGGGTACGATGTGCAGGTGGATGTGTATGTTGTCAATACCAGAATGGGGAATGGTGCTGAAAGGCAATGAGAGGACAATGCAGGATGTGTGGACTCCCGTACCATCAGCAGCTGCACTGGTAACTGTATGAAAGGAGTCCACCATGTGTAGGGGCCATGCTCTGGCCTTAACAAGCCCAACCCAGGTGGCAGCAGAGGACGGGAGACCAACAATGTCTCTGAGAATGACGTCCTTGATGATGTGCCCCATAGCCACGCAGAACAGTCCAGTCAGGTGTGTAGGACTATAGTCCCACTCGTGCAATGCGGTGCCACCTGTGTGTAGTGTGATAAATGCTGCTGTGTGCCATTCAGGGTCTACAATGTCTGAAACAAGGCTATTACTGAATATGGTGGCCTAGTGGTGAGACATGTAATTCGGAGGTTGGTGGACATCACAGCCTGGGACGTTGGAAGGTGACATGGGGCCAGTGTCCCAGGACACATAGAGTGTAGGTCAGTACTGTGTAGGTGTGACCACAGGGACACCACAATGTTCATGTATGGATTGTGGCCCTGTAGTGAGTGAGAGGGTGTACTGTCAGCATTGAATCCATCTTCCAGCATGTTGCCAACAATACCTGGGTCTGCAATGTTCCTGAGTGACTGTTGTATGTGGCACCAGATGTGGGTGTTGCCATTGAATACTGACATACCACCATAATGCCTGGTGGTACACCCCGGAATGTGTGGCAGTCATGTTTACGTAGCTAGTCTTGGAGTTTATGATGCGGGACCCTGTGGCCCCACCATGGCTGACCAGTGAGCCACCCCACACATGGGAATGTACACCACTGTGCAACAGCCTACACCTGTTGTTGTACGTCATATGTCCATGGAATATGACCACCAGAGTGGCGCCTGTTATCTGGTGTGTACCATCATGGCTCTGTGTGGAATAGCATGATCCATGCAGTTGTGTACATGCTAATTAAGTGCACTGGGGTATGTGTCAGCATTTGTATGTGCATTGTCCATCTGCACGGTTGTCATGATGTTAACAACCGCTGTCAGCAGACGTCTGTAGTAGGTGTAGTAGTACACATGTACTGTGTATGCTGTGATGGGTGTGTTTCCGGGATGTGGCTAACACGGTAGATTAGCATATGTTCGGAATCCACCAATGAGGGGATAACCCCAGGTGTGTAACATCAGTCACATGGTGGTAGTGTTCATGCCAAGGGTAATGTAGGTCTTGGAGGTGGTGTGTATGTGTTGATCCAGCAGAGTGGAGGGTATGACTCATGAATGTGTCGGTACATTAGTGGCTATCCCAGTGAAGTGTGGGGTAGTGTCAGTCACACATCAGTAGTAGCTGAGGCCCACTGTCCACTATACCACCATAGAAGGTATGTTATCCGTGGGGTATGATGTTGACTCTGTCGCTTGTTACAATGTGTATTGCAGTCCCGGACACAGTTAGTTGCACATGGAGCACCTCTGATGCATTGTGCTAAGCAACTTGTCAGGATGTGTGCAAAACATAGTGGGATATGGGAACCCCTCAGCTGTGGGTGTGCCGGTCCAGGTATGTGCCTGGAAGGTATGGTCCATCTATAATCTGTCATTGCAGGTGTGCTCTGCAGAGCCTACAGGCAGGTCCCAGTCACTGCAGAGATGTTGGAGTGGTGCATTATAAGGTGTGCCTTGCCTGCGTGCGTCACAGGGGAAGATGCAAGCAATGTGTCACATGACCCCATGTCGCGCAAGCCAGTTACCACCCTGCCAGTGACAGTTATTGGAAACTGTGCAGGACAGGCAGTATAGAAGCATCAAGAGCCTAGCATGTCAGCTGTACTCCCAGGGCCGACAGGTGCAAGTCATCTGTGCCACAGCATTGTGTTTGACCAGGACAGTCATAGCGGACAGATACCACATGCCTGTGGAATGACAATAGGAGCATAGGCAACTGTTGCAGTGACACAGTTGGTCACTGTACAGTTGTATCATGTCCGGACGAATGCAAAATGCTCCCCAGGGCTAGGCCCACACCCTCAGGGCTATAAGACTGGTGAGCTATTGCATGTCCCTGCACACGTAGTCTGTGAAGTGGCATCACAGGGCAGTCACACTAACATGGCGAATGACAGACATATCGTACCTGGTGAGGTGTGGCATGGGTGCATAGGTTATGTTGCAGAAGCAGTTACCCGACAGCAAGATGTAAGTGACTAACGCCTTGTGTAGCCTGCTGTGTGGAACTGCAGTGTGACACCCTACAGAGTCAGCTATGACTGGTGTGTTGTGAATGTTATAACACACTATTGGCTGTATGTGGTGGGCACACATGAGTCTGTGGGCTATAAGCTGGTGATGTTGTCTTCCATGATGGGGGCTACCTCTGGTGCCTAGAATGAGTATGGAGACGTACTGCACAGGTTGTCCTCATAGGTGTGGCCAGTGGTGTAGATTATGTGAGACTATGTGATGGGTGGGGTGTGTTGCGAATGTTACACATCCCCAAATGACTGTCAGGTGCAGTCAGGGTTGGCGACAGCATTACCCCCAGCCATAGCTGTCAGCCTCCTGTCCCCAAAATGAGGAACATTAGCCCTCATACAGTGTGACAAATGGGCGAAACGTGGAACACTTACAACTGGCTTACTAACAGTGTCAACTAGGAAGGGCATATGATAGCTAAAATAGGCTGGTCTTACATATAAAACAGATATTCCAATGAATTAATATGATTCTCATCTATCTAGCCATGGCTAGCAGGTAAACTATGTACAACAATGAATGTGTGACAGACCCTTCCAATGTGGAACCTTGAGGAACATGCACCTTTTAGAACCCCAAATGAGGTATGTTCCCCGTAATGAGGTACACCTGAGAGCTATGGGCCCAGCACGGCTGCAGACGTGCATCCCCCACAGGCTGTAGTGCCGTATGTTGGGAAGTGAGCATTGAATGTATACATGAGACAATTGCTCTATTGCCACATGTACGACATATCCCTCATATAGACAGGCAGTAGCTCTGGTATATGACAGTTGGACATGCCTGCATATACAACCATGTCCCACAGGATATGTGCGTTACGTGTGTACAACAGCTGTCGTACCTTAAGCAAGCTGGGAAGTGTAGGACAGCCAGTGTACCTGTGGGTAATAGTGTGGAATGGGCGCTATAGTAATCAGTAGCTCATGACATGCTCACATGTTCTGAACAAGTGCCTAGCATGACCATACAATACAGATAGGGTGTTGAATAATATCAACCCACAAGAGGTGATGACAGTCATTTAGGGTGGCAACGCACTATAACCCTGCTGGGTATGTTGTGCATGTCCATGAACCATTAGCACTGTAGATGTTAGCAGCACAGATGTACAAGATAGCACGAATATTTGATTACAAATACCTTTGCATGTCACAGGTGTGTTCCACCAGTGGCCTGTTGACAGACCCACAACTACAAAAGGTGCAAGAGTGACATGTGCACAGCACATCTGTGCCAGATACAGTAAAACAGGGTTAATGTGTTGTACCCCACCCTCATTGTAGCCCATACCACACAGACAAATGTTAGGCATCTGTGTATGTAAGGCTGTGAATGGCCATGACCTATCAGTTTAGCTGTGTCAGTGTTGTGAACAACATACAGAATGGGCTGTGTGTGTGAGGTGTGTCACATACGTGCACAGTCTGATGGATGATACCAGCAGTGTCACCGCTAGGTGAACATCCCTGTACCCATAAACTGCTACCTAGGCTGTGGTCAACATTATGGACACTGTGTAAGGGATGGTGCTGTGCAGTGCACCCCCAACATGGTGACATCTCCAGGCCCCTTAGGTAGTCATCTGAGGTACCCATGTCATGTCAGGGTGCCATCCATGAGCACGGAGATCACTGGCCAGGCATATACAGCACTGTGGTGACCAATATTGGATCACATACCACCTGTAAGGGGTAATGGCTATGCATGGATGTGCAATAACAGCCTTCACAATCCACACCTCCACTATGCAGCATGCCGTCTACCTTGCAGAAGGACATTTGCTACACCATGATGATGGACATGCTACATGTCCATATCCTGATCTATATGACATATGTCATGGACAGCCACCATCCTAATACTAGGATCGCTACAGGCTGGACAGATCCCTCTGCCATATATGTGACATACTCCTGCCATACCATGCAACCCTGTCCATCAAAGCTGCAGATGTCATCCCAGTCATACATGGTGTGATGGCTGCATGGTAGATGTACTATCAACTGACTTGATCAGTAATGTGGCACTGATGCAGCTTGCGGTGGCACAATGGCCGTCTGTAACAGCGTGGAAACCATGCCCACACATGCTATGGTTGATGACCATCCCTGCGAATGTCGTCTGACTAGCCATTGTCCCATGTTTATCACATGTGTAATACAGGCGGTCCGTGTCAGGATGTTGAACAGTTGTACAGTGCTGTGTAGATGTATATGGCAAAACACATGCATGTACAGGTGTCCATGCGTATGTGTGCATTGTCACTGCTCAAGTCCATTCCGGATGTGTCTCTGTTGATATGTGACATATACACAGCATACAGGTCAACAGTAGTACCGTGGACACATCGAGGCATGTGCAGATAGGTAAGAACACAAGTGCAGGCAAATAGACATGCCCACAGCAAGACAGCATTTACATGGAGTATGAACACTGTAATGAGGTGACACACATATATGGTGATGATATCCAATGCATAATGGGTGTAACATGTGACACAAACACGTCAGTTGTGTCAGTGTCATGGTGCTTTGCAAAGATAACTGTGCAGATGCAGTAGATGTCATAGAAATGTATGTGCAGCAGTATCTCTGTACATCTCTGAAACTGTGACCTGTCACCATCATTATGTTTTACAGATAATGCCCCGTACACGCCTCCCAGCATACACCCACCAGGAGGATGATGTCCTCATCCCACAGCTCCATGACAGCTATGACTTGTTGTTCAGCCATGTGCCACAGCATGCCCAGCAGTGGGATGACCTGTGGCAGGATCTACGCTGGAGGGTGAATGATGTGGGTGGCCATAACCGCACCTACCAGCAGGTGCGCAGACACTGCACGGACCTGATACGGCAAGCAAAACAGCGTGCCACTGCAATCACCAGGAAACAAGGTGGAACAGGTGGTGGGCCACCAACCCAGCCCCCACTCACACACACCGAGGAGCTACTGGCCAGTCTGGGGACACCCAGGGAACAGCATCCAGAAACACTAGCTGCCATCGTGGAGGTGGGTGTCTCCCAACCAATGAGCCTGGAGTTGCCTGATAAGTCAGTAATGCACATATGGCTATTATATCCCATGTAGTTGCATGTGTCACTGTACATAATGTAAAGTAACAACATATGCCAGGTATGTGGACACACATGCTGCATAGTACAGTATGCTACGTTGTGTATGCACACATGTGCATACTATATGCTATTACACAGGTGAATGTGTGCACATGCACAGTGCAACCTGTGACTGTCATACAGTCATGGATAATGTTCATACTGGTGTGTCACCCCTATACAGGTACCTCTGGCGTGCTGCACATACATGGGTCCATTGCAGGTGAGACTGTCATCAGTATCAGGCATGTTACAGTGTAGATCTATTTGCCATGTGGCCAGTTAACACTTGCACAACTGATGTTTGTTCCAGTCACAATATGCAGGTCACACCACCATGCATTCACACATGCCACCCATGTGCAATATATGCAAACGTAATGATACACAGACTTGAAACCACAGTACTTGTCATTGTGACATGTGTGGTCAGCTGTGCATACAACAGTGGAGGTGTTCTACAATGGAGGCATATGTAGTATGCATTGGAGCAACATGTGTGGAACGCACACAGTACCACACAGTGAGCTGTGATATGGGCAGCCCACAAGTTTCACCATTGTGTCATATGCCCCTGCATCGGGTGCACACATTGTGATGTGCCACCTGACATGTCTCAGACATGTAGTGTTCTGTCTGCAATATTGTCACACTATCACATGACCTATACCCCACATACCAAACATACAACCCGTTGTCTGCATAGACCTGTGGAATGTGACATATCTGACATGTATGGGTGTATGTCATATGGGACCACACAGACATGTGGAGAAGATGCCCATCACACACAATTGGCCACCACATGTGCACACATGGCCATGGGGGATGGCCAGAGACATGTAGCCACACAATACATGGGATGTGTATACACCCTGTTGCACATTGTCCACACATGGTCCAATTATAGCCTTAGTTGACCGATTATACAGTTGATGTGGTACAGTGGACAACCTAAAAGCCTGTGCACAGCTACTGGAGGTGTCACTGAAGTCTACCATATACGATCTGTTGAACATCATGACTGTGTTGCAGTTATGGCTATGCAATGTGTACATATTATGCATTCTACAGCAACATACATGCCTCATGTTGCCATGCAATGGCACAGTGTCTGTACTTCACACTGTATAGCAATGTAGATGGCTCACACTACCCTCCCGTGCTCCTGCACATTTGCTAAACATGCATTCTATCTGTAGGGCATACACACAACACTGCAATGTGAAGCCCATTATGATGCTGTACATGTGCCAGGACACCATTGTGTCAAACATGTATGCATGTTAATGCACATGTCAGCAAATTACATGTCAAGGTCATGTCAGACGTGTACTGTTATCCTGTTCTGGCCCACATGGTGTATCATGGAGATGCATGCATACTACCATGATTGTGTGAACTGCATGGCTACTGATATGACACCTGCTTGCTGTAGTGTGCACCCCAGGGAGGTATGCTTACTAACACTATTAATGTCTGAAATGCATGCCCTCTGCTCTATCGCAGGCATGCTGCATGCCATCTGACAAATCGCATGCATGGTGTGTCTGTGTGTGTGTGTGTGTGTGTGTGTGTGTGTGTGTGTGTGTGTGTGTGTGTGTGTGTGTGTGTGTGTGTGTGTGTGTGTGTGTGTGTGTGTGTGTGTGTGTGTGTGTGTGTGTGTGTGTGTGTGTGTGTGTCTGTGTGTGTCTGTGTGTGTCTGTGTCTGTGTCTATTGTACTTTACAGTATTTCTTTGCATTCACAGGTGATGTAGGTGCGTTACCCTCCTGCGGTCCATCTGATGTTAGTGTCCCCACAGATACTAGCAGTGATGAACATATGCATGAGGTACAGGCAGGGTTGTCAGGGGCTGAATCTGTGCCAATGGTTACCATCCCAGCTATGTCCCCCTCTTCCCCGCACACAGTTCTGTTGCCAACACATACTGCATCTCCAGTGGCCATAGAGGAAGGACAGTCAGCGCCTGTTGGCGTGGAACAGGAACGTGTGGTGGCTACAGAAGGTGTGTCTACACACCATGGTGTCAGTGTAATGACTGCAGATGTGCCACACAGGCATGTGGCCGGTGCTGCTCGTAGGAGGATCTCTGGCAGACATGCACCTGCAGGACAGAGTGCAGCAGCTGGTATCACCAGACGCATGTTCCAGACTGTAATGGTGGCACAGGCACGTGCTGAACGGCAGAACAGAGAAGGGCAGAGGCTGCAGAGGGCTGCTATCCATACCCTAAATGACAACATCCAGGCATTGGCAAATGCTCAACAGCAGATTGCTAATTTTCTGGATAGGCGACTAGGTGAAATGGTCGGAATCCTTGACCGAGGCATGGCAATCCGCGAGCGGGAGCTGTCTGTGCTGGAACACCTGGTAGGAGTAAGTCATAGGCCACGTGGATGTAGGCCAGCAACACCACCTAGTGTAGGTCGACGTGACCGTGCCACCTCACATGCCCACTCCCATAGTGCCGGTAGCAGTAGCTGTGCAGCTGCTGCTGCACTATCGACACCAGGACACAGCAGGCCATGTGGACGTGGCCCTGGACGGTCTCAGCGGGGACATGTTTCCAGCGGACATGTGTCGTCGGACAGTAGCCACTCTGTACCTCCACCTGGTAGTGCCCGTGCAACTCCAGACAGGCACAGGTCATGTGGCCATGGACGGACACAGTGAGCTGTACAACCTGCACTGTACAATCTGGGGCTGTCAATTATACCCCGTGTAGGCATCACAAATGGCAGAACTGTGTACACACATACATGCACACAGCAAACACAACTGTAGGGCTCCACAACATCCACATGCATTCTGCACAGATATGTCCAGTCAACTCACCGGCCCTTACACACACACATGATGTTATCCATTGGTGCAGCCTATGCCCCTGGCAAACATATCACCCTGTGCATATAATGAAGCCTGTGCTGCATCCCTGTCATCCACACCATCGGTGCAGGGTTATGCACAAATATTCTGATGCACAGGGTGAACAGCATAGTGAGAGGTGTATGTAATACCTGTGTATGCATAGTGAGGGATGTGTATGTTGCAGTGGTTGTGTGCAGCCTATGCCCCTGGCAAACATATCACCCTGTGCATATGATGAAGCCTGTGCCGCATCCCTGTCATCCACACCATCGGTGCAGGGTTATGCACAAATATTCTGATGCACAGGGTGAACAGCATAGTGAGAGGTGTATGTAATACCTGTGTATGCATAGTGAGGGATGTGTATGTTGCAGTGGTTGTGTGTGAATACTGAGTTGTGTATGTGACATAGGTTGTGTACTGTCGACATGCACCAGTCACACCATGTAGTGCAGGTGCAGCATGCATTGTGATGTGTTCACGGTATGTGTCTCGGTTACATCTGTAGCACCATATTGGTTGTGATACCCTGGTTCCCTCCTATGGTGTACTTGCATGTGCCTACAGGTAGCAGTGTTTGCAGTCCCCCTTGTGTAACTGTGGAGTACACACAGGCACGTCTGGCAATATCAGCATGCTACATGTACCCTCATCCTGACTGTTGGACACACAAACATGACACAGATGTCCGCACATATACTGCACCTGACACATGTGGTCGGTGCCACAGGCTACACTGGACAGAGACATGACATACATAGCAGGACACATTACAGGTATGGTGACATGGTGCAGGGGTTGTACACAGCGGCCTGGCCAATGATGAAGTGAGGTGTCACTTGGTAGCAGGAGGCCACACTGTGCAGAAGTAGGACCCGTAACAGTATGTGAACATGGCCGCAGTCACGGGGTGTACACCACTATAACGCACACCCCATAGTGTGCAGCTGGGGACCCTTGCCTGTGTGGTCATCACCCTCACAGTACTATGCACCCACACGATGGTGCACATCACCGGCGAACGTCATGCTTCCCACACTGACGTATGTACAGTTCTCTACAATGGTGTACAGGGATGTGTAGCAACTGGGACATATTCCCTGCGATATGTGGCATCCCTGGTCACACATTCAGACACACATGGCAGTGCTGGGAATGATACACCAGCCATATGATGACACGTTTGCTGGACATGCAGCGGTATTGATTGCATTATGTGCACCAACGCTATATCTGGCAAATGTGCTGCTATATGCACACGGGAGGTTGTAGGTGTTACAGGTGCCATATGACATATAGTTGTTAACACCTGACCGCTGTGTATGCATTATGTCAGCACCGTCACGTAACAGCGACATAGCGTACAGTTAGCACATGGCATGATAGGATGGTGTGTAACACAACTGTGAGCCACCCCCTGCACACATACATCTAGACAGGTGGTTCACCACATTATGTACACACATCCCTCCATACGTGCTGTTTGTATGTCACCGTATACAGGTGTCAATGATGGGTCTGCATTGCATGTGCATGTCGTAGGTAGGTGCAACTATGTTACAGTCATCGGCCACTGCACATGCATGTTTGCTGCATGCACAGTACAGATGTCACATGTGTCTCCTGTTGCCATGTTTGTATGCATTGCTATTGTTGGACATGTGTATTGACATACATAACACATGGACTGCGGTATGATATCACGGGTGTCACAGGCGACCAGTACAAGGGTATGTGTCCCAGTCAACACTGCTACCCCCTGTAGTGTGAGCATTCAACAGATATGGGCCCTCCTTCAATTCGCATGTGTAGCATTGATTAGGCCAGTGTTATGCACGAGGTACATCACAGGCCATGTATGTATGTGTTGTGTGTGCAGTCCATGCACACATCCACACAATCACATGTATGATGTACCCAGATGTGTGTTCATTGGTGTGCAGCAACAGTCAGGTGTCACAGCTGTGTAAGGGCCATGGTATGTCTTGAGCCGACCTGTTCATGTATACTGGTATCATTGCAATGCATAACACCTGTTGGATCCCTGTTGATACGTGTGTACTCTGCACAGCTGGTGTACACCGCTGTACAGCCCAGTGGTCATGTGTCACATGGTGTTTTGGGACCGTAAGGCTGTGTAGTGCTGCACCAATGACATGGTGCTGACTTGACAGCTACTGTGTACACTGCAGTGTGTACGTGTGTGACCTGCAACTGTGACAGCTGTGATGGCAGCTGTGTGTGTACAGGTCACTGCATGTGTGACCACCCTGTGTGTGAGGGCAGTTATACCTTACTGTGCCCTTCTGTGTGTACACACCATCTGCATGCAAGATTGCCCTTTGCAACTGCTAAGTGTGTGAGCATGCCCAGTACGCTGTTGTGTAGATGGACACACAGTACATTCCACACTGTGCCCCTCCATGATTAGACTCCATGTGCATGCAAGATGGCCCTTTGCAACAGCTAAGTGTGTGAGCATGCCCAGTACGCCGTTGTGTAGATGGACACACAGTACATTCCACACTGCGCCCCTCCATGATTAGACTCCGTGTGCATGCAAGATGGCCCTTTGCAACAGCTAAGTGTCTGAGCATGCCCAGTATGCCATTGTGTAGATGGACACACAGTACATTCCACACTGCGCCCCTCCGTGATTAGACTCCGTGTGCATGCAAGATGGCCCTTTGCAACAGCTAAGTGTGTGAGCATGTCCAAAACACCATTGTGTAGATGGACACACTGTACATTCCAAACAGACGTGTGATACTAAGCGTGTGGGCATGGCCATTGACATCCTGGATAGCCATGGTGGTCATCCAAGCACCAGATGTCCAATTTCAATGCCACGATGGATGCCTACATTGAACACACTTGTTGCTCTCTCGAAGGGTGTACTGTCTGTGGCGCATCCCGTATCTATTCAGTGTTGTTGTGCTCTGTAGATATTTAGTTGGCCCGTTGACAGCACTGGCGGGTTTGTGTACTTCTACCTTGGGACGGTAATATGCTTTCAGACAGCTCACTCTCTAAACATTCCCTATCGGCATCTTTGCCTTTGCGGATGATGTCACCCACCTAGAAGTATGCCTCTGGAAGTGCTGTGTTCAGTAATCCCGGTAGCGCGTTCTGTAAATGCGTAATGCTGTAGTGTGTTAGAGTAGGTAGGTGTATGTTCAACTCCCAGCCCTTCCAGGTGTGTGTGTGTGTGTGTGTGTGTGTGTGTGTGTTTCCAGCTGCCTGGGGACACAGTAATGCTTTTAGATGCCTCACAACACATACATTCCCTATCGGCGTCTTTGCCTTTGCAGATGATGTCACCCACCTAGAAGTATGCCTCTGAGAGTGCTGTGTTCAGTAATCTCGGTAGCGCGTTCTGTAAATGCATAATGCTGTAGTGTGTTAGAGTAGGTAGGTGTGTGTTCAACTCCCGGCCCTTCCAAGTGTGTGTGTGCATGTGTTTCCAGCTGCCTGGGGACACAGTAATGCTTTTAGATGCCTCACAACACATACATTCCCTATCGGTGTCTTTGCCTTTGCGGATGATGTCACCCACCTAGAAGTATGCCTCTGAGAGTGCTGTGTTCCGTAATCTCAGTAGCGCAGTCTGTAAATGCGTAATGCTGTAGTGTGTTAGAGTAGGTAGGTGTGTGTGTTTAACTCCCGGCCCTTCCAAGTGTGTGTGTGTGTGTGTGTGTGTGTGTGCATGTGTTTCCAGCTGCCTGGGGACACAGTAATGCTTTTTGATGCCTCACAACACATACATTCCCTATCGGCGTCTTTGCCTTTGTGGATGATGTCACCCACCTAGAAGTATGCCTCTGAGAGTGCTGTGTTCAGTAATTTCAGTAGCGCGTTCTGTAAGTGTGTAATTCTGTAGTGTGTTAGAGTAGGTAGGTGTGTGTTCAACTCCCGGCCCTTCCAAGTGTGTGTGTGTGTGCGTGTGTTTCTAGCTGCCTGGGGACACAGTAGTGCTTTTAGATGCCTCACAACACGTAAATTCCCTATTGGCGTCTTTGCCTTTGCGGATGATGTCACCTACCTAGAAGTATGCCTCTGAGAGTGCTGTGTTCAGTAATCTCGGTAGCGCGTTCTGTAAATGCGTAATGCTGTAGTGTGTTAGAGTAGGTAGGTGTGTGTTCAACTCCCAGCCCTTCCAAGAGTGTGTGTGTGTGTTTCCAGCTGCCTGGGGACACAGTAATGCTTTTAGATGCCTCACAACGCATGCATTCCCTATCGGCATCTTTGCCTTTGAGGATGATGTCACCCACCTAGAACTATGCCTCTGAGAGTGCTGTGTTCAGTAAACTCGGTAGCACGTTCTGTAAATGCATAATGCTGTAGTGTGTTAGAGTAGGTAGGTGTGTGTTCAACTCCCGGCCCTTCCAAGTGTGTGTGCGCATGTGTTTCCAGCTGCCTGTGGACACAGTAATGCTTTTAGATGCCTCACAACACATACATTCCCTATCGGCGTCTTTGCCTTTGCGGATGATGTCACCCACCTAGAAGTATGCCTCTGGGAGTGCTGTGCTCAGTAGTCTCGGTAGCGCGTTCTGTAAATGCATCATACTGTAGTGTGATAGGGTAGTTAGGTGTAGGTTCGATTCTCAGGCCTGCCAGGTGTGTGTGTGTGTGTGCATGCTCCCCTCCGCTTGGGGACTCAAGTTATGCTTTTAGATGCTTTGCAACACAGATGTATCCTGCTGCCGTCTTTGTCTTTGCGGATGTTGACACGCACCTAGTAGAATGCCTGTGTGTCTGCTGTGTTTGTTTAGTAGTCTCAGTAGCATGTTCTGGAAATGTGTCATACTGTAGTGTAATAGGGTAGTCATGTGTAGGTTCGATTACCAGCCCTGCCACATGTGTGTGTGTGTATGTCTGCATCTCTCTCTCTCTCTCTATATATATATATATATATATATATATATATATCTATATAAAATCTATTTTCTGCCCATAACCCTGCTCTTGCATGGACAGCTGACTGTTTCATGTATCGCATATTTGCTTAGCTTTCACATACCAATGGGGTATGTTGCAACTCCCAACATTGTCCGTGTTACGGGCGTTGTTACACGCCCTTACAGGCATTTGCTGTATATCTTGACAGACATCTATCCTTGCTGTACTCTCACTGTACTCGTACACGCCGGAGGCGTCATGTATCATGGCCTAGTTTTGATGTGTGTATGTCTATTTGTGCTGTGTGCATGGCTGTGGGTATGTCCCAGTATCATCATTTGTAAAGGTGACAGCCCTAAAGGTTCTTCATGTAGATGTTGTGTCATTTGACATGTCAGCACATACCTGCGGACAGTACTGCACGTCATACTGCAGCGCATTTCATACCTTCTGCGTTATCTTGCAAGTCGATATTGCTGTTTCCTCACACATGTATCTGTTTCTATTCATACCACTCCACCTCCTAGAGCAAGTTGCTGGACAAGGCCTTATCTGATAGTGGGACACATAAGGGCAGTATTGACATGTTGCTCTTACAAACGTAAATAATTGACACAATAGTAGGTTTTGCATTAGTATGGCTTTTCTGTCGAATTTGGTGTCTTACACATGTTTGTCATTATTTCATGTCTTCAGTTATCATGGAAGTGCCAGAATGTTACTGTTACGTGGAACACACCAAACATATGAGGCAGAACTCTGCACATTCATCATAAATCTGTACAGTTGCGGAGTATGTGTCTGTAACAAAATATCAGCTTTCTGACACCAATACACACACTGTATGGGGGCATCACAGGCCACATGCCATTACATTTATATTGCAGGACACACCCACCCAGACAGTTGTATTCCTCACACAGGCCAACAGCTGCTTATCCACGCTAATTGGTCTATCATGTACTGTATGTGTGCGCCGGTATTTGCACTTACTGTCAGTGGCAGAGCTCACGTACGTGTCTGGGGGACTGGACATTGTTACAGTGACACTGCATGACACCCTGAGGGACACATTACGTTTGTGTCTATTAACCTTCCACATTGACATTCACAGGGCATACGTTGTCATTCACATTTGTCGGTGTACATGCGTGTGACTTGTACATGTTTTCTCATTTGTCCTGATGTCTTTCTTCTCACCTGTCCACCTAGCATCACTAGTTCTGTACATGTATTTTGGACAGGTTACCTTCATACCCCTAACCTGAACACATTATGGGTAAACGCCCTGACGTTTGACCTTGTTACATTTGTCATAGTGATGTGCCTTTCTGGTAAATTGCTGGCAAGGCATTACGGACTGTGCGGTAGATAATAGTGACTGACATTTCCATTACATGATTAGTAACACTCATAACATCCACATTCATGGGTACGCCAGTATTCTCACAACGTTCTGACTTTGTCTGGGGTTTATCTAATATAGTCCCTATTTGTATTTCATGTACTATGCCTTAGCGCAGCTGTGTTATTCTGACAGTTTGCCAGTTATGGGTACCATCTTGGTCGTACGCATGTCCATCCATGATACTCGCCTACATGACACTGATATCGGGCCCTACATATTGCCAAAATGCTTTCCACAATATCCAGTGGATGGTTTGCCCCATTATTGAGAATATAGGCATGTGCTATACCCACATCACTCCCATGGGGCGGGCCTTCGAAATCCCTGCCAAACAACACCTAGGCCCATTTCTGCATACCCATGATTCCCATACCTGACAACCCTCTACAGTACCCATTACACATGTTTAATGTGTGCGTTACTGAAGTGTGGGGACACTTATATGCACTCCCCACTCTCCGGATATCAGTTTGTACGTAATACATTCTATCGACACATGTGTCATCACCCTTGCACCTGATACTGTTGCATGTACAGCTATTTCGTATTTGCTGCGGTCACTTCTTTTGCGTCAATGTCGGTTGACACTACGTATTTCAATTTATGGAGTCCTGCAATGGACACCTATCTGCATGTTTAAAGTGTAGAACTTGCTGGACTGTCACTTTCTGGCCAATGTTTTTGAATGCTGCAGTTTATTCACCTTTCCTGCATGTCTGCTTGTCTACCCATATTAGATATAACGTTGCCTATTTATGTACATATGTCATATCTACGGGACATAAGTCTGTTGTGTATACATATATTCATGTACAATCCTCATTTTATAACTTGCTTTGGTTTACGTCTGTGGATTATGTGTATACACATATATCTATATCCATACCATACCTTTCCACTATACAGATTGTCGCAGAGTATACAGCTGCTTGCCCCTTTATCTTCGCTGTGTTTTACATAAACCTGTGTCTATCTGGCAATGTAGTGGCATTTCATTTGAGACTTACGGTGGGGATTTCTGGCAAGCAGTTCAGCTTACGACTGCATACCCTTCAGAGAATCCATGCTACTGACACACCCGTTATTCTATCCACTTTCTATGTTTGTTCTGGCACATATCTGGGGTTTGTCCCTATTTGTACTGGTAGTTTGCATGGCTTCATCCGGTTTCATACTTTACGAGGTTAACGGGTTTGAGCCATGTATAACTAACGTGGGGGAAACAGCATTCATTTACTATGCTGTGAGCGGATCACACACACACAGGCGCACTTGCATTTCCTTACTGTGGGTTACGCGTGGGCGCGCATACATATCCTTATTGTGGGTTACATATGTTTACTAAGTCTTTGTGCTTACGTGGGCTTTATTACTTGTGACAGTACCAGTAATTATCTGTAATCCGGTTAACGGACGTTTGCGAAACACACGTTCACCTTTACATATTTAACTGTCTGTACAGCACAGATGCATTCATTACACTTTCACATTATATGTGCTGTAGTCGTTGTTCAACCGGGACTGCATTTACGTTGGCCGGATGCTGTAACCAGTATACATTTGGTGTTCTGACTCATTTATATGCATACCCATAGTACATAGCTACATTAACATATGCCTCACTGCTTCACTTACGTCACAGGCATCCATTCTCCTGCTGGGAAAAATGCAGTACTACATGTTACACATTCCCTATTCCCTACTGCTCTGGACCCAAGCTGCATATTTCATCACTGCAGGAATATTCAGAACCCAAAGGCTTATATTCCTGACACATACAGGTCTTTAATTGGCAAGGTGTTGATGTGGTGATCTGTGTTTAGGCTTGTCTGTCTGGTGAACGGAACTGCCCTGACCGTGTTCAAATGTCAGACAAAGCACATGGACAGGGATTGTCCATTTTAACCATTTAATCTGTTTACAGACACAGGTGTTTGGGCACCTGTCAGCAGCTTATGATGTTGGCAATACGTAATATGGGTGGGGGTGGTTACAATACATAATCCACGGTGAGTGGTGTTCCCATTCACATTTGACTATTTCCTGTATTCATTCTTACGAGGGTTATTATTTTGCACATGACGTAACTATGAATTAACTACGGATATGCAGTAGTACAGTCAACATATGTGACGGTTTGTTACAGTATATATGTATGGACCTCTGTAATACTGGGGACTACCCCACATCCTTCACAACATTTCCTGCTTATGTACATACTATTATTCAGTGAACTTTCAAGCTTGTGAGAGCAGTAATTACATCTGTCCCTATTTGTCCACCCATCCTTTTAGGCTTTGTCCAGGTTTTGTTGCTGTAATAGGTTGAGAGGTGGTGTCGGTATGTGATTGAGTTGAATATATACTGTCGATAATTCAGTGGGGTGTAGGGTTACCACTTGTTCCTCTTTGCGAGGGGAGGTCCCACTTTGGACAGTTGTGTCCTGCGACACCTAAGACATGGCAAATGTCCTGTGATTTTAAGACAATAATATATTTCTTATTTTCTGTACTAGTTGCATGATACATGTATTTTGTATCTGGTACACATAACTATTATTTGGGATAGCATAAACTATTCAAATGCTATGGCATAAGCTTTTATCTTGGCATACACGTGTAATTTTGTCCTTTGCACTGGCAGGGGGTATGTTTTATCCTGCAAATTCCCACATTTCTACAAGGGATATCCCACCTTGGCCATCTGAACAGGTGGCAACCCTAGTGGGGTGACCTGCATGGTGGACAGCTGTTCCATCCTGCGTAGTATGAATTGCATGTCTGTGTAGAAACTGAACAGTACCGTGACTGCACATACATGTTTTGTCCAGATGTGTACAGTAATGGACACCGTGGCATGTAAACAACTCTGAGGTTTCAACAGGTTACTTATCCCATGCGGGATGTACACACATTTTGCTGTAACATTAACGTGTGAGCATTTGGATTTACATACCTGTGATGGGATGTTTACAATCGTGGGATACATATTTGCAATCCTGACACTGCCTAGGACGATACTTCCTACTACATATGGGGAATACTCGCTATGTGCAGGTGTACGGATGCGCAAGGCTGGTAGCTGGCTTTGGTGGATATTCGGACATGGGTGCGGGTTATGTGCTATACTGGGGTTGTTGCGTATTGCATTTGCATGCATGGGTTCTACTTTTGGATATCCCGGTTCCACATATAGCATCCTATGTGTATGTGACGGTTACGTTCCTGTTCATGTGTATAGCACATTTTAATATACATATGTTTGTGTGTGTTTGGTATACAATTTGGACTGTCAGGTTTCTTTACGGTTGTTATATAGCCACAACTGCCCTGCTGTGTACTATCACTACCACTGTGGGACTGCTGGTGACCATACCCATGGGGCTAGATGTGTGTATTGGCGGCGCGCTGACATGATGCGCTTCACTTCCACTGGGTATAACTTCTGACAGTGCAGTACATTACGGACACATGATTTTAAATATCATTTGTTCCATGGACGGAAACTTATATTATGTTGCGTGCATTTCTGTTTGCTTCTCCATTTTGTGTGGCCGGGAACTGTCTTGCATGCTTTGCATATGTTTCATTATCCACAGACACTGATAGGTGTGATTACTATTGCAAGCAGGCTATAATATTCAGCAGTTTAGGTTGCTCATCGCCAGCCGACATTGACACGCCTCCGGGCGCAGCTTAGTAACGCCCCATGCACTCGCGCACGTGTCCTATGCATGTGGATGTGGTAGCGGCGCACCTTCATTAATATGCATATGGTGCTACTACACCATTTATACACTGCACGGCCGGCGCAGGCCTTACACCAGCCTTGCGCCGAGCTTCATGAATACGGGGGATTATCTTTACTAAGTATCAACTATAATAAAATGGAATTTCATACTTAACTTAAAACATTTATTTTTCTTTCATTTTGCTTCATATTTTACTCCATGAAATGGGACTAACAAATTTCTTGTGTATGAACCAAGTAGATTTTTTTTGGCTGACTCTACCTTCCATTATCCTCACAGACTTGGGAATAACCTTGTATATGTATTTGATGAATGTACGCGCAACCTTGCATGAGGAGTTTACATGAGTGGATGTCGGCCCATGGCAAATAGCTCAGTTTGTTGACTATGATGTATTTCCATTTTAGAGATATGGTTCAGATTGATATATATGGGAAGCAGTGTTTGAATTAAAATGCAGGCAGCATCTTTGGTTTCTTTTTTTTTTAATTTTCATTTTACATTTATATAAATCACAACCATTTCCATTCTTAAAATATGACCATAAGTGAGTGTTATACATTGTAGTCAATATAGTAATATGTAGGTCATAAAACATATCTATTTACGTTACATACATAGATGCTTTCTCAGTCAATTCTGTTGTTATAAAGACAGTACATACAATAACAATTTCAAGCTCATAGTTTTGCTGCGTGATTGTGTATATATTTCTAGGTTCCTTTTTAACTTGTTGCCGTGTAGTATTGTATGATGTTTTATGCTAGTATGATGCTGTTTGTTCCCAAACTTCTGGGGCTTTCATATTTTTGTTTATTTTATCCATTACTAATTTATGAGCTAAAATATGTTTTATAGCTATTTTTTTTAATCCTTCCCAAGATATTTATAGGGTCTAACCATTTGGGAGCTATGTATAGCTTTATTAGTAAGAAAATTATTATAAGTATATTTGCTTGTTTTCCTGAGATGTTAAATGGGTGAATATGTAGAAGGGTAAATTCCCCTGTTAGTGTTGATGTTTGATACCCCATTTTTTGCAGTTGTATCTTGAGGGAATTCCAGAGTTTATACACACATTTGCAACTCCAAAACATATGCATTAGCTCTGGTATCTGGTTCTTACAGTGTGGACAGTATGGCGATTTTGATGCACTTAATTTGTGGAGTATTGTGGGTGTGAAATATGCATTATTATTTATCATGAGCTGCATATATGACAGTTTTTTAAGGGGTATAATTTTCAGTGTTAGATTTATTGCCTGTTTTATTTGCTGGTCGTCCATGGATGGTTTTAATTTTCTCCAGTAGTTAGAGAGAAGGAGGTCCTTCTCAAATTTGATTTTGCCTATCATTTTATATGAGTTAGCTATTGTTTTCCTTGTTGTAAGAATAGTCTTCCGAAACAGAGTACAGTTTTCCATGTCACTATTAAGTATAGTAAAGTTTTGGAGGTAGCTGGAACACAACTCTTTGATTTGTCTTAGAATTATAATATATGATTTGGGTAGATTTAGGTTACTTCTCATTTCTTGGATTGTACAGTTAAGATATGGCTAGATATCTAGGATTATTTTGTCCTTTAATTGAGGAAAGGAGTCAAGGTCGAGCATCTTGTTATTTAATTTTAAATTTGGATTTTTATGGAGGGGTTTTAGTGTTACCATAGCTTGCCCAAGGTTTAAGGAATAAAAAAGTTTTTGTATTGTATTTATAGAATGTTTTAAAGGATCTATAATGTTGTAGGCTTGTAAATCTTTTTTGTTTAAAAGGGGAAGCACTTTGGGATTGATGCCTAGTGCTTTAATGTACCTATAAAATATTGTCACCCAAGGAGGTGACCAACTTTTCATTGTCAGGTAGCATCTTTGGTTTCTGTGGTGTTACATTTTGAACTGGTTGACACAGAAAGCACTGTCATTAACTACTGCCTCTGTAAACTGGAATTTCAAACCCTGCAGACTTGGGCAGTGTACCAGCTGCATTAATGCACTCATGTATTCCATTTAGAATTTTCCATATAAAACATTTACATGGTTTAAGGCATGATCTTGCAGTGTGCTGTTAAGGAATACAACAGCTTCAGTAAACATCGCTATAAACCTTCACTGTTACGACACAGAAATGTAGGTGTTCAAGCACCAGGCATAACATAGAATGATCTGTATAAACATAACATCATAGAAGCTGAACACCTAAAAAGCACTACATGAGGCAATTTATAGACAGCTAGATTGATAGATATAGATATATAGTGCAGCATATAGTGTTATGCAGAGCATCTTTCTGGATGGTATACACCAAAAACATTATTAGCTACAAGAATACTTTGCTGCAGGCATATACAAGCACCTTTAAACTCATCTTCTAATTTGTGACAGGAAAAGATGCATCACATCGATGGCCTTTAAACTCATCTTCTAATTTGCGACAGGCAAAAGATGCAGCACATCAATGGCAGGTATAGTCCATTGTCTCTTTGTTCGGCCTTGTTCTGCTTTGATTAGTGAGAGTCATCAGCGTTTGCATAAATATGCAATGGTTTACCACTGGAGAGAGTTGCTTTGAATATAATCATAAGGGTGCACTTTTTGTAAAAGCATGCCCAGGTTTATTGTTGGTCAACATTACTCTGAAGGCCAGAGTTCAAAAGAGTTGCTCTCAGTGTAAGTCTTCTCAGATTATGAAAGTCCTGCTCTCAGTGTAAATGACTTTCATCAGTGTAAGAATTATCTATAAACAGGCTTACTGTGGGGACCAGATTCCAAACTGTGGGGACCAGATTCCAAAACGTCTGTTCTCAGTGTAAATATTCACTTACACTGAGAGCAAGTCTTTTGGAATCAGGCCCTGGATACAATCACAGGGATGCACCTTGTGTTACAACGTGGAAAGGTCTGTTGATGGAGAGAGTTTCCCTGAATAAAATCACAAGTGCACTTTGAATAACAGAGTAGGCAGGTCTGTTGCTGGAGATTGTTATTCTAAATATACTTACAGCAATGCAGAGTAAGCTTGATTGATTTCTAATACCCATCTCGTCCTTGTAGGTTTGATTCTGAGTTCTTGCTATAACACTGATGTCTGCACATACCAACTGTTATCACTAATGTACACACATGCTGGCAGCTATTTTGTGCAATGGTAAACTTCACTGCATTAATCAGGAGTACATACTAGAGCAGATCATGATTGTATTATGTTTATTACTTCATTTTTATTTATTTTTTGTGTCTAAGGTTATGAGATATCACAGTATTCCAAAGATTACTGTGACATATACATAAATCATTTCCTAAATTGACATTTCATCCATCTTCATGAGTATGTGGCAGGCATTCTTGATACTGTGAAATCATCATATCCTTTCTGGGTCTGTTAGCATAGGATCTGGTATGGTGATAGTAGCATACAGAGTTTGGATACATAGGTGTTTCTATAAGTCTAAAACACCCCTCAAATATATCAACTCATGCCTCTGAACTGTCCAGAATTTTGAAGAATATCCTTAATTTTACCTTGCATTATTTCAATGTCCCTTGTAAAATTGTATTGTTCTGGTAAATCACTGAAAAGTACAGTTAGTCAATAATGCCAGACATTGGAGTTTTATGCTTCTTATTGTTCAGAAAATGCTTTACTGATGCAAAACCTGCTGTTCTATGAATTCTTTAAGTGAAATAATGCAATATTTAAAAATTGTCCTTAACTCTGGGTCGTTATCCCCCATTGTTTTTGGCCTTGTCCAGAAATCTTGAGCAACAAATTTGAAAGGTATGCATCAACAACCCTAGTGTTACTTCACTTAATAACATAAAGCATCACCCACCTAAACTCTCTCCACTGCAGACTTTATAACCTACCTTGTTTCTGCCTCAGCTTTACTCCAGTCCATGCTAGAACATTTCTGCCACAATCTACTTGGCAATAGATCTGTTCTGCTTCATTTTACAGGATATCTACCCCAGTCTACATCACAGCATTTCTACCCCTCTTCTGTACAGTACATTTACCCCACTTTTGTCTATTGTAGCAAATCTGTCTCACCACACAGCTCATTTGCCCATCTCTGTTCTACAGTACAACATCCAGTATACTCCTCTGTACAGTACAATATCCACCCCATTCACTGTAGAGCCCTTCTACCTCACTTTACATTAAATCAGCTTCACTCAGTCATGCTGTAAAGTGGATTAGTGTGGATTAGCGTGGATGTTGCACTGTAATCGCCTGTCCCACAAGTATGCCTTCCTCATTCTGTTTGACAGTGCATCTACCCACTCTGCTGTGCAGCACAGTATCTGAACCACTCCTCCCTGCTCCACAGCATATCTGCCCAGTCTGCTCAGATGCACATCTGTCCCGCTCTTCTTTACAGCACAGCATCTACTTTAATAAGTTTACTGGACATCTACCCTACTCCAGCCTACAGCATACCTGTCCTGTCTGCTCTGGAGGGCATTTACCCTGCTCTGCCTTACAGCAGAGCATCTGTCCATTCTGCTCAGCAGTGCAGCATCCCACCAGTTCAGTCTGCAGCAGGACATAGTTCCTACTCCACTCTCCACCTCACATCTGCACCCTCTGCAGGACATATTTCCTACCCCACTCTATAACACACATCTGTCCTTCCCTGCAGGACATATTTCCTACTCTGTCCTCTATTGCACATCTGTTCCTCTTTTCTCTGTAGTACATTTTGCCCACTCTGAGTTACAGTGCATTTATCTGACTCTGCTCTGCAGTGCAACATCTGTTTCATCTGCTCTACAGCATATCTGCCCCACTCCACTCTGCATCATGACATCTACCCTGCTCTAATCCAAAGTTGGACATTTTATCCATTCTCCATTCCACACTCAATGACAAATCTGTCCCACTGCACTGTACAGCATAACTATCCCTCTTTAAACTATAGCAAATCTTCCTTCAATCCATTTTACTTCTCATCATGTGACTGCACTCTACAACCATCTCTACCCTCTCCATTCCAAAGCAGATCTGTCTCACTCAGGCTTACAGCACATCTGTCTCACTGTACTCCTCAACCGATCTGTTCAACTCAGACCACAGCAGATCTCTGTCACTCTGCTCTACAGCACAACTGTCTCATTCTGCACTACAGCACATCTGTCCCAATGATCTTTGCATAAGATTAGTCCCACTCAGTCTATAGCACATCACTACATCACCACAGGCAGGGTTCCTTTAGTAAGCAGGAGGATAAAATATAACAGATGTGTACGTTGCTCAGAAAGTTACAGCTTCACAAGCATAGATTCATATTTGAATATTGGCACTGGAGTGTGGTACTGGGGAACACTCTACTCTTGATGTCTTATCCTTCTGAAGAAGAATTGAAGAGATGTCCCTACTGCCCTCAGGTGGTGACAGATCAGGAAAAGGTTAAAGATCACATTCCAATTATCACCAAAGATCACATGTATTTATCTGGCAAAAATTCCTTTAATCAGCATAAACACTACCCCATGGCTTCCTTGATAAATGATTGGGAAATTACATTATAGTGAAATGTTAGAATGAATGTACTAGTGAAATCAATATGCCTGCACCACTAATAAAAATATGTTTGTAAATGAGGATAAAGCAAGATAACAGACATGCTAGACTCACGCGCACATGATGTCAGCTTGTTTGATGTGAGCATGGGATGTGGTACTCATGCTTTTATCACACTTTCATTGTATGAGACAAGACATGTTTGTTTGTTACTATATTTGACTCTGAATCCAAGGAAAGGGTTTCCCCTTCATTGTCATTGCTGATAATGCATCACAGTTAGAATAAATGCAATATTTCTGGGCCTTGTTTTTTCGATCCATTTGACTCTAAGCAATAAATCAAAAAATGTTAACTTTGTCTCCTATTTAGTTTTGAAGGTGAGCTTTTGATACATTAGTTTATATAATACTTTCAATATGATGGATTTTTTTTTATTGTTTGTATTACTCACTTTTTATGCTTTATTTGATTGCACAGTTTACCTGATGACTTGTTATTTATGTCTTATGATCCATTTTCATGCTAAGACCTACATGTTCAATAATATTGCATCTCATGTTTTGATGCTTTTGATCATGACATTTTATAAAATACCTAGAATTAAGGATTTAAAAATTGATAGTATCTATTGGTTAATTAATGTAAGTTCAGAACAGTGGGCTATATGACCACCACCTTAATGCTGGTCAATAAATAATACTATAACATTGAGGACATACTGAACTTTAGCTCATCTTAACATCTTTTAATGCTTTACTGAAATATATTTTCATAAGCATAATACTAGCAAGATTTATTTAATTATAATGCAACAGCACCCTTTTACAAACAGCAGCATGCCTTCTTCATGGGTTCTTTGATAATACAGTCTCTTCATAATAATGACAAACATACTTCATCAGGGCAAGTAAAAGCCCTGGAGCTTATAATGACTTACTTAGCCACCCACACATCTATAGGGCAGTTAGCAGATGTGGCCAGAAAATGCATCATAAGTGTAGATGATGATGATTTCTTCTGGCATCAGGCATTTGTTTTGCATTTGATGTAATGTTGTACATCTCTTTGTTAAGCATATGTGAAGTGTCATCATAGGTGACAAAGTCGGTAAGGGCTTCAGTCTTCACCTGTCCATGAAAACAGTGAAAAATAGCCTCCTGAGGGTCATTTATATTACAGCTCAGCTATGCTGCAGGCACATCTGAGGTCACACAGTGACAGGAATTTATGCTGTATCAGTTCCAGGTACGTATGTGATATTTATCAGCAATCATTTAGTATACTGGATGTGAAAATAGGCACTTGTTTCAGTAATGTAACTGCCAGCAGGTTGATTTAACAGATTCGATCAGACTAAAAGTGATGCGCAGTTATTGAAATTGTCACCGCCAGTGTGGAGACTGCTTTTCCCCTAGACAATTTTCTGGGCATAGAAAGGAAAAAGATGTGTCTGTTTTAAAGTTCTGTTATAGATAACTGCAGATGGGAAAAAAAGCACAGTATGTGTTCTTTGTACATCTAAGGATGAATAGTGCAGATCTTTGCATCTGAGGATGAACTGACCACAGGATTAATGACTTTTGTATCACATAGAGACATCCACATGATAAAAAGTTTAATTGGTGTTCATTTTGAAGGAGTTATGAACTACATCTGAGTTGCGAGATTACTTCCTATGATGTTACCTGAGGACTGTCAATCAGTATAATAATAATGTTAGTACTTCATTTGGTGCTGATGGTGGTGGTTTGACTCCCTTAACCTCCATTGCCGAACTGTGTGACTCTGGACAAGTCATTTAACCAGACAGCACTCCCAGGCTGAGTATGCAAAATGTACATGGAGATTAATGCTGCATCCTGCCCAACAAATATAAATTAATAAATGAACATGTTTTGTTAGGTTATTCAATACCTGGTTGATGAACTGACCCATGAAAACATATTCATGCATAACTGTGTAGATGGGGCAATTCAAATAGTAACATAATATTACCAAATACTGAAAAAAATATTTGTCCTACAAAACACTGATGCATAGATGACATGTGAAATTTGTATACATATTTGCAATTCATGTGTTATACAATATTTGACATAAACTATACTCCTTGCAATCTTTCAGTGGGATATAGAAACGTTGGTTTCCTTTATTCTTTTTTTTTTTGACAGAGAGGGAAAAATGAAAGTTAGTATAACGTATTGCTCAAAAACTGATGCCTACATGAAGGGTAATTCTGAAAACCAGTTATACAAAATGGTGAGCCTTATAAGATTAACAATGATAGTATAAAAAGAAAGGAAGTTGAAAAGTCTGTGGGTGAAAAATAAGATATTTCCAGTTGGCCATGAGCTTAGTTTTGGCTGGCAGTACATCCCCCCTTAACATGGAGAAAACATAAACATCTGTTATAAATGTATGTATTTCAGTAATGACTTTTTATCATGATAAATTCAATAGGAACTAACAGTAGCCAAAACAAACCAAATGAACACATCTTTATCTGACAGATGGGTTGCCATGTCTGAGAGTTTTTCCTCCTCTTATTAAGCTTGTTGATGTTGCAGGTGTTTATTTAATCAGTGGGTGGGAATTAGGGTCCGCAATATACTGCTCTATACAGCAAGCATTTTGTTTGGGCATTCCTTTAGCTGTCAGTGGGTCAAGCAAACTCATTTTATTAAATGTAGTACTAAGGAGTGTAAAGACAGCATAGTCACCAGTGCAGATCTTGCAGTAAAATAACAGTGTGCTCTGACAAATATAGAAATTATCCAACCAAAAAATAGTATCTGGCACAGGAATAGAACACACAGACTTTAAGACAACCAACCCATATGTCAGACTTTTGGTTATTGAGTTAGTACCAGTGATAAAAATGTAAGAAGGGGCACTGGCATGAATGAGTATTGGAGACAGCCTGTCATTGCTCCATTTGCAATGGATACAAAGGCTATTTAGAAACTGATCAATAAAGCATTTTTTTCCTTTGTAAATTTTCAGAACAAATGAAAACACATTATGACCTAGCTGGTGTTATATAAAATCTAGCATTACAGAAACCAATTACAAAGACAGTCACAATCAAACTCAGTCAGCATTTGACAGCTATGTGGTACCATTACAGTCAAGACATGTAAGTGGCCAGTCGGTCAGGCCATGCCCAGTTAGGTTGTAGTATTCCTTTACTTATGCAAGGGAGTCATCCTGACCTGAATGATATGTCCCACCTCTGCTCTGCATCCCTAACAAATTAACAAGTTGGGCTGAGTGTGTGAGCTGAATGTTATAATGGCTTGTTCTTGTTTACTTGGCTTATGCCTAACTATGCAAGTGAAGAGAGGGGTGTAATAATCACCATATCTTCTTGCCATATAACAATTTCTTCTTAATATGAATGGTAGTACCTCATCTGAGTATTTCTTGCTACTGTGCAAGCATGCTACGGCCTCAGCTGATGTTCCCTTATTACTATGTTCACTGTAACCTCATCTGACGAAATCTTTCTTACTATATGCACTGCAGCCTTATATTAAGATGCCTTGTTAGTGTTCATAGTGCAAGCTTATCTGAGAAGTCTTTCTTACTGTGCATGCTACAAAATCATTAAGGATTCCTTCTTATCACAGAACACAAAAAACAATCGCAGAACCGTCAGGTATCAGAAACAAGTCTTTGATCCAACAAGACAAACCCAGCACAGATGTTGAACAAAATCACTTAGTTGTGTTAAAACAGTTCCTCGCTCCTTTATTAGAACATTGCACAAAATAAAAAATGCACAGCAGTTAAATGCTTTTGCCCCTCATCTATTGGGATTTCTTCAGAACCATGTACAACATAATTTACTATTTCCTTTTAAAACCCTACTTAGTTTCATGTGAACTGTCTTCCTTTCTCTCATTGCTTAAAAGTTAAAATAAGATGATACTCAAACAAAAAATATAATTCCCACTTTAATAATATGTTTCCAGTATTATTAATATACAGAGCTTTGCTGCTCACAATTGCAAGTCACTAGAAACAGAGCTATTTTCATTTAAATTACCTGAAATGTAGCATTAGTTCTAATTTGCCAAAATCAATTTCCTTTTCTCTAAAAATGTTTCACAATCCTCCCAACCCCATCTTTTGGGATTGGTATTTGCTCTAAGAAGAAACATAAAAATCTCTTCCAACCTATACATGTCCTATCATGTTTTGCAATTGTACTTTTGTTGTAATTTTTATCAATACTATACATATGTTAATAAATTATTTTCTTTAAAGTCTTTTTGGTCTTTCCAGTATAAAATACACTGCGGGCATTGTCACTAGCTAAATAAACAACCCACACAGTGAGGCCATTACAATAGCCCTGGCTTCACCAGATTTTAATATCTGGTATCAAATTGCCTCTCTCATGCACATCTATAAATTGGCCACTTTTTTGTGCCTCTTCTTACTTTATTACCTTGCCACATAGGATGTTCAAGGCAATTGTTTACATTAGCTTTTCTCTTGTTTACAAACCTGGGCTCAGCCCCTAGTAAATTTGTGGGTGTCCACAATTTTTTATTTTTATTTTGTTTATTTAACATTTGTTGACTGAGTAAGTCCATCTAGGACAGAGCCTATTTTCAATGGAAGCATGGGGAGAAATGCTCCAGACGCACGTATTTAGAATGTGGGAGGAAACTGGAGCACCCAGAGGAAACACATGTGAACACAGGGTGGACATGCAGACTCTGCACAGAAGACATCCAAGCTGAGAATTGAACTGGAGAACCTCTTGCTGTGAGGCAACAATGTTAACCGCTGCACCACTGTGCTACCCAAATCCTCATAAATATTTCAGTGTTTGGTAATATTATGTCTAATCATAACATTGAGAGTTATATAATGCAATAAGAAGGTTCAAGAAGATTTTCCCTACCCCCTCTCTTAAAAATCTTTAGTTATGAATATAATTTTGTCTGGCTTTTATCAGACCTATGTTTATAATAGGACCATACCTGAGATGCTCAAAGTAATGATCTCCTGCTGTATCCCTAAAATCAATTGCAAGGATACTTCCTTTCTATCAGTATTTCCATTAATTTTGTACACTCATTCCTAAAAACTTCATCTGAAATTAATCTGGACAGTCTTACAAACTGGATATTAACCAGCTCCTTCTTTTGGTGAAAAGGATGCTCACTGTAAAAGTGCAAGAGAGAATTGCTATATGTGGGTTTTCTATAAATACCGTGTATCAACTCATTGTTTTCTTTCTTATAATTCAATATCCAAAGATTACTCCAGTTCTCAGACAATGGATATATAAATCTAAGAAAACTGCTGGTTCCCTTGATGTACTCAACAAATTCATCACATTAACCGACTGTGTTTTCCACCAGTAAAAATACATTATCCAGAAATTTATAATAACAAAAACATAAATTAAAACT